>NW_025060992.1:0-4968 GCF_019279795.1 Protopterus annectens | reverse complement strand
AAGTTTCTTGGAGGCCATTTTTGCTTGGGCTAAAGGGAAGTCTCTCTGTTGATCAGTGGCAGTGAAAACATTGAGCAGCCTGCCTGCCCCTGTGGGAGTGGTTACTGACTTGAAACTGTAGTTTTATTGGCCATTTTGGGTCAATTCAAAACTCCTTCATCTTCCTCTCTTAAAACCCCCTTTTGCGCGGTTTTGCGTGTTTTTGTGCATAGCGCAACAGCGGGCAGTGCCACCTAATTGGGTTTAAACTATTCCTGGCTCCGCAAAGTCTGCTCTTCACTTTTTCCCTTAGAACTGCTCTATCTCTCAATTTAAGCACCATATTCTCATTCTAAGGCCTTTCTCTGGTCCAATTAAGTAATCCTACAAGTGAGCACTATTAAACCATAAGCACTACTTACTCTTATACTCTCTACGATTACCCTGTCCTCTATTGGTCCGTCTTAAATTCAGTTTTCCTATATTACTCTAGCATGTCCAAAGGTCAGTCAATGGTTTCCTCTCCAGTCCAGCTGGTGAATATGGGAATTTTGAGGCAATGTTACAACTGTCTCATGTACACGGACAACCCTCTCCTCCAAACAGGTTCAAATATATGTGAGAGATGCAACTATTTAGCCAAACTGGAGGCTGAGCTCTCTCATCTCAAAACTGGTGTAACCAGTCTGGAGGAGAAGGTAACCTCACACAACACAATTCCAGTATCACATAGTACCACCACATCAGTGAGCCAAACACATAAATACACAAAAACATACTCGGAGGCTCTAAATAAAAATCTACCCAAGCAACAGAGACCTCCAAAGCAGACATCCAAGAAAACGCTACCTCAAAACAAAACACGCACAACACATAGCCCACAAAGTCAGTGTGCCAAGCAGCCACAGCCCTTAAGGCTGAATAACACACCTGATACTCTTGTAATAGGTGACTCTATTGTCAGACACAGTGACGTCACGCTCACCAGGCTGAATAAAGAGAAGGTCACGGTGAGCTGCCTGTCAGGTGGTAGGATCCGCCACATAACGCAAGCACTCAGGTCCCTCCAAAGCAAATACAAATATGACTCAGTCATTGTACATGCTGGTGTGAATGACCTGAGACATACCTCCCTGGACTACATGAAAAGAGACATAGAGGAGCTCTCTGATCATGTAGCCCAGGCTGGTATGACCCTGACCTTGAGCAGCATCTTACCCTCACATAGAATGATGCCACAGTACAAAGACAAAATGATCGATTTTAACAATTGGCTAAAATTTTGGTGTCATTCAAAGGGGATCCAGTGTCCGTCAGCCTGGGATGACATGCTCGACAAGCCACATTGCTTTGCTAGGGATGGCTTGCACCTGTCACCACTGGGCTTTTGGATATTGGCAAAGGCTCTTGCCACCCCTATAGTGCCTTTTTTAGGCAAGGCTCAAAAGTCAAACCCACCCCCATAGACAGCACAAGGAACAAGAAACTAAGGGTAATGCTGCTTAATGCCAGAAGTCTTAACCTCAAGATGCATGCACTCAAAGCTCTCCTCAGTATGGAGAACATCGATGTTTGTGCAGTGACAGAAACCTGGTTCAAGGCTCCAGAGAGCACCCCAGCACTACCAGGCTATACCTCATATCATGCTTTTCGGCCCCAAAACCCGGACCGAACCACAAAGGGTTTCCATATTTATCCAAGGATATTCACGCACCTCCGTTGAGTCAGCATTGCACAAAGTATCGAGGAGACCATCCATGTGCAACTAACAGTGGGCAAGACTGCTTTTTTTTTCAGTTTATAGCATCCACCACAGACCACCCTCTCAAAGTCAGGAATCCTACTCAGCTTTCCTGAAAACGTTGGAGAACGAAGATCTCAAGGGGCATTATATTGGAGAGCTTCAACTACCCAAGCATTGACTGGGGCACTACTCAAGCCCAGCACCTTAGCCCAAAGGTTCCTGGAAATTATAAACTCAAATGCTATGGAACAACTAGTCACCATTTCCACAAGAGGGACAACATGAACCTGATCATTTACCAACATGGGGACTCTATGCTCCACACCAGAAGTATATAGCTCTCATTGGTAAGATCAGATAAATTAATTTCACTGGATGTCCACATCGACCCCGCCAGCCCAGAAAACCACAGTGAAAAACTTCTCAAAAAGCAAACTTCTCACTTCTCAAAGGCAGAGTTAGATCCTTCAAGGCCCCAGGGCCAGTGGAAACTATGTAAACTGCGAGATCCTGCATAAAATGCGTTCTCTGGGACATCTCCAGTAATGCATGGATCATCTTATCCCAAACAAAACCAAGAGACTAGTCATCCAAAGAGGCAGGTGTCCAGTCTGGTGGACCCCTGCCATAAATAAACACCTGCACAGCTTGAAGGAGGAGGCTACTACATGATAGAGCCATTTCAACAGGAAGGCATCTCTGATTAGTACTGGCAAAAATATGATCCCTCATAAAATCCTCCAAGGCCAGCTTAGAGAAAAATTACACAGGACATCAAGACAATCATAAAGGAGAAAACCAGTTATGTTAGGAACCGCAATGATGCAGCTCCCAGACTTGTTGTGAGTTGATTTGACAAAAATAGAACCCACAGACATACATGCAGCCAATATCCTGGCAGACAGGTTCAGTCTGAAACTTCTCCACCCCTCCCCCAAAGAGCAAGTATCTATGTATCCTGGCAGAGGGCTGCCTCCCAAACATCTCTGATGCTCAGGTGAAGGCTGCCCTCTCAAAGCAAAAACACTGCTTCCATGGGACCAGATGGCGTCCTGGGTTAGGTCACCATGAACTCAAAGAGGAATAATCCCTCAAATAAAACAGCTATACAATCCTCAGCCTCACTACAGGATATGTGCCTGGGAATGGTGCAGCAGCAGTGTCCCTCCACAAGGTAAGGCCTCTATGGACCCTGGAAACTATTGCCCCATAAAACACAGCTAGCTTAGTCTGCAAGGCTATGGAGAGGATCATCATGGAGCTCATAAACCAAGGAACATTGAGGGACCTACAGACACTAAGATACAGTTAAAACTGTCAGGGCAGATCCTGCCTTTTGAACCTGATTGCTTCTTGAAACAGTCACCAAAGCCATAGATGAAGGTAGTCCACGGCCTATCTGGACCTTACAAAGGCAGTGACACAATACCCACTTGGGCATCATAGATAAGATATCCAGCTTAAATATAAACCCTATGTCACAAGATGGAGTGCATAGAGCGAAGCTCAAAGACAGAACCCACAGAGTGAGAGTTGCTGGAGCCGTAATGTCAGACTCAAACCCGGTCACAAGTGGTGTCCCACAGGGAGTTCTGTCCACTGGGACCACTCTTGTTAAGTATATACTTTTCGAGGTACAGAGCAATGTGGGAGGTTGCCAAACCACCAAGTTTGCAGGCGACTACTAAACTAGGCCATAATCGACTCTCAGCTAACACAAACATCCTTCAAAAGGTCTCACAGAGATGAATGCTAGTGCCAGCTCCATGGTTTAAAGCTAAATGCCAAGGAGTGTATAGTCATACCCTTTGGCAAAATGAAATAATGCCCTGAAATTACACATAGGCGGAAACCCATTAAGTACAGTTATTAGGGACCTGGGACCCAAGTTGATAGCAATCTCTCCTTTAAAACCACATTGCCAAAGTGGTTAGAAATACACTTCTACATAGCCCTCATCCCGAGGGGTTTCTGCATCTGAATCAAGAGAGTGTCGTTGCCTTTATTTCATCCCTCATCAGGCCCATCATAGAATACAATGCCCCTTTTAGGAATGTGCCGTGCCGACACCTGCAGCAATTAAGAAAGACCCCAAAAATTATCTGACCAAAGAGGGATCAAGGGTCTCAAACAAATGCCATGCTCTGCTCAGTTAAAAAAACTCCAGCTCTACTCAGTTGCATACCGCCCTACTTAGTGATCTATACCCTGACCTTTAAAAGCTATGTCAAAATCCAGAATTAATGGACATGCTCCACCTCCAGTAAATATAATTTCCCTTAAAGAGCCATGTACGTTCAAGGGACTTGAACCTCTGAAAATAAATAGAACTTGCTGGAGGGCAGGTTCATAATCCAGGAAACCCTTAGCTCTGGAATAGAATTCCAGTTCATGTGAGGCAAGAGCACCTCACTGAATCTCTTCAAGAGAATGTCGATAGGTGGATGGAGGATCGTAGGTTTGTCCCAGGGATTATTACTCGATGTCACTATTAGACAGAGGCACAGTAAACTAAACCCAAAAAGGGCACAGTATGTCTCAAATCAAGGGTAAGTAAGCCATACAGAATCGAGGCTAGGCTCTAATTGCCCCAGGGCAGATAGCCTAGTATGAACCTAAGAACCTAATGTCTTGAGCCATGAGGTGTACAACATTAACATAACAGACAAAAATTGTAGTTAGATGGATGTTTTGGCTGGAGTGAAATTATACATTTAGCAGAACCAGCATTGAGCCCTGACTTTTTTGTAATTATAGAACATACAGCAGTAGAAACAATAATGGTTTAACTGTTTTATAAATATAGTTCACTGTAGTGTTTGGTGGTGATCATGTATGATGATTTGGCATACATAGATAGGAATACACAGTAAACTGACAGAGCATGCAGCACTTATAGTTAAAATAAGATTGTCATCAGCTTCATTGACTAGTAGTGTTAAAAGACGCTAGGTAGGAAAAGAGGAAGTGTGTATAGGAGTGTTTGCAGTTATTACCTATGGCTAGTACATGAAGAAGACCCTGAGTTATGCAAGTGTAAGGTAATTACGTGTGTTATCTGGTGATCGGATGTCAAGAGACAGTGCATGTCGGGTTTTTTTTCAACATCAGTGTCTAAGACAAATCTTTGAACGCTCAAAATTTCTTACTTTATATGTTTGAGAGCAAATGTTTGAAATTTTATGTCTTTGAAGACTGACTTTGAATGGGCTGTGCAGATAGGGAGAATTTCCATTTTCTGCGAA
>NW_025060991.1:0-5602 GCF_019279795.1 Protopterus annectens | reverse complement strand
GGGCCCAAATCAGGACTTTCCTGCAGGAAATGAGACAGGTGGAAAATCAACTAGGTGTACTGATAATGTTCAAAAGAAGACATTTTATGCTTTCCTGTGACATCCTTCCAGGGAGGATACATATTGCATAGATCCATAAGAGAGCTCTTCCACTAATTTTGAGTCAGACCTTACTCAGGAGGAGTGCATGAACATTTTCTAGTCTACAAAGGAAATGTAACCATTAGAGGCAACAATGATATACAGCTAAATCTACTTTAGCATACCTGTGCTATTGTGCCCTTTCATTAAAACATTAGAAAAAGGAAATCAGAAGTATTTTATCTATCCATATATGAAGTACACATGTGTAGCACATATCTTACGTGTATGTAAACATAGTGTGTGCACATAATGGAGATATAGATTATATGCCTGTGCATATGTGTGAATATATGTGTGAACGTATACAGCTAGTGATACTTCACCTCCCAATGTGTAACTTTTTCATGTAAAAAAAATCCACCTAAAGTATCTGTATGGTACACTGCAACTACTAAAGCTGCCTTTTTACTTTTTTGGCATAAAAGGCTCAATTTAATGTATGTGTATTGCAATGCGCAGTTAATTCATTGTTTAAATCTTGAGAGGTCTCTGTTATAAAATAGAAGTTATGTTCTTACCATAACGTTCCATGTTAGTTGTCTTCTTCTCGCCTTCTTCTTGCTGGATGGGTTCGAGCCGACCTCGGCCCGACTGCCACTCTAAAAGCTCGAGAGTTGGTTCCACCGGCTCGAGGCTCCCCTTATATCCCACAATGCTAGGCGTGAGTTACCTCAGATCTCGTTTGTGAGCTAGGCCCAGCTAATAATAGTACCAGAATAACTAAACAAAGTCCACCTCTATAAACAGGGAGAAGAGAAGGGTGACCTACAACCTGATCCAGGAAACATGCACAGCAGAGCATATACCTATAGTAAAGAGGTGGTAGAAAGAGAGGTCACAATCAAACTCCTCTAGGTCTGTCCAGGCCAGGGGAAGGAGGGTGGGCAAGAAGAAGGAAGAAGACAACTAACATGGAACGTTATGGTAAGAACATAACTTCTATATGTTAAGTTGTCTATCTCGCCTTCATTCTTGCTGGATGGGACCGCCCTAGCACCTTGTCCCGGTGGCCTAACGGAACAGACTCTTGAGAACAGTGGAACCAAAGTTAGCTCTATGTCCTAGAAGCTAAATCCAACTTATAATGAGAAATGAAAGTGTGAGGAGTAGCCCAAGTAGCGCTGCACAAATGGTGTCAATAGGCAGTCTGTCTTGGAAGGCTATAGAAGTAGCCAAAGCTCTGGTGGAATGGGCCTTAGGTTTATTAGGCAGCTTTTGGTGTCTAATTTCATAAACAAGGAAATCAGAGATGTTAGCCATCTGGATAATGATACCTTTGAAACTGAAAGTCCCTTTCTGCCTTCTGCATAAGAGACAAACAGCTGGTCAGATTTTCTGAATTGTTTGGTTCTATCCAAATAGTACCTTAACTGACGATGAACATCTAGCCAATGCAATTTTTGTTCAGACCTATTAGAATATTCTGGAAAAAACACAGGAGGTCAATGCTTTGATTTAGGTTAGACGAGGTCACTTTAGGTAAAAAGGATGGGTTGGTTCGTAAGGATACCCTGTCCTTATGGAACAACAGATAAGGAGGTCGACAGCTGAGTGCATGAAGTTCTGAAACTCTTCTAGCTGAAGTAATAGCTACCAGAAAGAGAGTTTTCCATGATAGCAATTTTAATGAACAGGAAGCTGCAGGTTCGAAGGGGAAGAATCAAAGAACTGAGAACTAAATTTAGGTCCCAAGGAGGAGGAGTATTTCTTATAGGAGGTCTGAGTAGAAAAACTCCCTTCAAAAAGGCTTTGCAAAGCTTGTGGGACATTATATGGCAGACTCTGAAATGCCCACATGAAAGTTAGAAATAGCTGCCAATTGAACTTTAAGAGTAGAAGGAGATGAACCTGCATGGAAGAGTTCAGCTAGAAAATCAAGGACTATGGATGGAAGCAGTGAAAGGATCTATGTCCTTCCTTGAGCCCAATAGGCAAAAGCGTTTCCACTTACTCAAATAAATCTTCGAGTGGAAGATTTATGGAAGCTATCAAAATATCTCGAACAGAGTGAGATATTTGAGGAAGCCTGGCTAAGGTTGGAACTGGAGGAACCAAGCAGTGAGGTTCAGAGAGGGAGGGAGCGATGAACTGACCCGACTGATGGATCAAAAGATCTGGAACTAGGTCCAGATGCCAAGGTTGCTCCAACAGAAATTGATGTAGAAAGGGGAACCAAACCTGTCGAGGCCAGTAAGGAGCAATGAGGATCAATGAGGCCTTCTGAGCGATAGCTTTCTGTATCACTTGAGAGATTAGTGGGAAGGAGGAAATGCATACAGAAGTCCCGGGCCAAACTTGGACTAGAGCGTCTCTGCTGGGCTGGCCTGGTAAAGGGAATAGGGTGAAATAATCTCTGCACTTGCTGTTTTGGGGAGTAGCAAAAAGGTCGCAGCAAGGCTGACCCCACTTGAGAAAAATTTCTCTCACAACAGAGTCTTTCAGAGACCACTCGTGAGGCATGAGGATAGCTCTGCTCAACTTGTCCGCGATTTGATTGGACTTCCGGGATGTGCGTTGCTATCAGAAAACGCTGAGAAGAAATCGCCCATTGCCACAGTCTGAGTGCTTCTCGACACAGGGGGTAGGATCTGGTTCCGCCTTGTTTGTTGATATACCACACTACAGACATATTGTCCGTCTGGATTGCTATCGTTCCCAAGGGAAGAGAGTCTTGAAGGGCTTGCAACGCTAAAAGCACTGCTCTCATCTCTAGAACATTTATGTGCAAGTGGCATTCGCTGGTTCCCATGTGCCCGGGACAGCTCTCCCCTGATAATGCCCCCCCCCCCCCACCCGATCAGGGAGGCGTCCGTTGTCAGAGTAGCAACCGGAGGAAGGAACAAAGGGTCTTCCCAAGAGCTGAGGGAAGACATCCACCACGAAGATGATTCTTGCATGTTTGCGTAATCATAATGGTGTGAGACATTGGAAGTTGCTGGTATGACCATTGTGTGAAGAGCATCCATTGAAGGATTCTCATGTGGAATCTGGCTAATGGAAGCAGAGGTATGGCAGCCGCCATAATCCCAACACTTTCAGAACTAACCTGGCTTTGACTCTGTTGCTGTGAAGAGAGGAGACCAGTTTGTATGTCTGTTATTCTCTGATCTGTTAGTCTCGCAGACATGTTGACTGTGTCTAGATTTGCGCCTATGAAGGTAATAGCACGACAAGGCGACAAAACAGACTTATCGCAATTTATTGAAATGCCTAAGTTTTGACAAATGCGAAAGGTGTATCTCTGGCCATCAGAAGAAGATGCTTGGTGGGAGCTGTGAGGAGCCAGTCGTCCAAATATGGAAACACCTGGAATCCTTGACGTCTCAGGTGAGAAGCTACCACTGCCATGCATTTGGTAAACACCCGGGGGGCTGTGGTGAGACCAAAGGGCAGGGCTCTGAATTGAAAATGACTGGTTCCCAGCCTGAAGCGGAGGAATCTTCTGGAGCGTCTGTTCATTTTTATGTGATAGTACGCATCCTGAAGGTCTATAGAGCACATCCAGTTTTTCTTCCCAATAGGGGAAGGATGGACTGTAGCGTGACCATCCGAAATCTTGTTTTCTTGACAGACTTGTTCAAGATACTGAGATCCAAAATTGGTCTCCAGTCCCCTGTTTTCTTTGGAACTAAAAAGAACCTGGAGTAGATTCCGGATCCTTGCTGGTCTGCTGGAACTGGCTGAATTGCTCTTTTTGCAAGCAGCTTTGAAATTTCCAAAGCTGCAAGATCCCTTTGAGTGGGTGGAACATCTGGAAGGGATTTTTTTGACTGGTTTGGAATGCGAACGAAGGGAATGGAATAGCCTTCGGAAATGATGGACTGTACCCATTTGTCTTGAGTCAGGGATAGCCAGGCTTCTGGGTACAGTGACAATCTTCCCCCGACTGCCTCCGAAGGTGGGCAGTCGGGCAACACCTCAGGGATGCTGAAAGGGCTTATCAGAGAAGGTTTCTCGATTGCCCTGGTTCTGCGGACCCCCCCTGCCTCTAGGGCGACGTCTACCATTGTTGTTCCCCCCTCTGCCTCTGGCGGGGAACCGACTCTGTGCGTCAGGCGAAGTCCCTTGAGATTGTTTGCGGAACCACATTTTCCCACTTTTCTGGCCTTTGGGGTAAGGCCTAGAAGGAGTAGAAAAACGGACTCCGACGGCAGAAAGAGTCTTGCCATCAGTCTCGCACCTAGTCAAGGTTTCTTTCACTTGAGGACCAAAAGAGATGATCCATCAAAGGGGAATTGGTGTAAGACGTTTTAAAGGGGTCCAAAGTTGCATAGCCGCATCCAGGCATGCCTGCGTAAGGCCACACCTGTCCCTGCGGCCCTGCTCGCTCCATCAGCCGCATACGAAAGGAGGCGCATGGAGGAGTTAGCTATGGAGTTCAGGGTAGCCAGCTGAGTGTTCATCTTGTCCTGAAAACCCGCAGCTGTAGGATCTTTCAACATGTCACTCGCTTCTTTGATCAAGTCCCTTTGAAGACGAGTAAAATGGCATAGGTAGTTCAGCGAATGCATTGCAAAGGTCGCTGACGAAAACATCCGCTTCCCGTACCTGTCCATAGACCTAGATTCCTTGTTAGGTGGATGGACAGGCACTGAAGGATCAGCTAGTTCCTTCTTAGTGGCAGCAGCAACCACCATAGCATCCACAGAAACTCCCTTGGTCAGAAATTGTTTATCTGCTGGTGCCGTGATAAATTTTGAGGGTCTCCTGGGAGTGGGGTCCACTGAATCAGGAGCCGTCCATGCCTTTTTTGCTACCACCTGCATGAGGGGGTCAAAGGGGGGAGACACCCAGGAGGTGGAAGGGCGAGAGCCAAACGCCTCAAGATACACAGATTCATCCTCCGAAGGGTTAAGGGCTGGCCAATTTCCCCTCTGTTTGAGGATTTCTAGAATGTCTGCAAAGGAGACATCTTCAGAAGGGGAACGGGGGGAACCCTCGGAATCCTCTAAATCTGTGTCAGAGGTGACAGACTCAGGTGAGTCTATGTGTTTCCTCTTACACTTTCTCTTCCGAGGGGGCTCTTCTGCCAATTCAGGAGAGGCCTCGGAAGGATGAGATCCCACAGGGGATTCCTGAGGAGCTGGCTCTCTGCGGTCTGGGATGAGAGTGAGTGACTTGACCTGAGGCACGAAGGAGGGGGGGAGCCGACTGTGGAGTAGAACCAGGTTCCACACACTCCGCATGACCTCGAAGCACCCCTGTCAGGCAGAGCCAGAGGTCCCCTCCGAAGCTGAACCTCCTCGGCACCGACAGTGATGGCTCCGAGGCCGATGTCGGAGCCGAACTCACCGCGCCGAAGCACCGAGAGGGAGGCGGGGGCGGACAAGGGTCCGATGCCACTCACCCTCGGAGCCGAGAGGAAGTCCGGCCGAGATTCTTCCAAAGGGAAAAAATGGAGCCGGACGGAGCCGAAGACATTGTATCGGCTCCGGCGCTACCACAGTCTCGGTTCCCG
>NW_025060990.1:0-5354 GCF_019279795.1 Protopterus annectens | reverse complement strand
GGGATTACCGTCTTCCCAGATTTTGTTTTCACTGTACATGCCCAAAACGGTTTTTAAAAGTCGGGGGGTACTTTCCCAGCAAAAAAAGGAATTTCCAAAGTTTTAAATCCCCCTTTTTTGCTGCAAAGCTGGGGGTAGGCTATCTCCACCAGCCATTTTCTGATGGCAATGCAATTCTGGGGACAGGCTCAGCAGTCTTTCTGATGCCTTATGAGTGGTCTCTGAACCCTTCAGTAGCAGAGCAGATCTTTCTAAAGTGGGGTCAGCCTTGCGATCTTCGTTCTTCCAACTTGAAGTGCAGAAGTATTTTGTCTGAAACGGGAGTCCCCCAGAGATGCTGTGGTTCATGCTTGGCCCTCCAATCTTCTGTATGCTTATCCTCCACTTCCTCTGATTCTGAAATTCATTCGGAAAGCTCAGCTGAGCTCAGTCATCCTCATTGTTCTGTTCACCAAGTATGGATGTTCATCGTGCATAAGCTGCAGTCATAACAGATGGGTTCTCCTGCCAGGCAGGTCCTCGGTCAGACAATTCCAAAGTCTAGGTCCGGGGGGTTGTCCCCACTTCTTCCCTGACGCCAGTGTGACAGGGTAAAAAAGAACCAGCCGCGCCATTTTCTTCAGTCTTTCTTGCCGGTGCCCAAGCAGAAGCAGTTAAAGTCCCGGTGGGCCAGCTCCTGAAATTACCAAAATTTTCAACCAAGTCTTCTTGAAAGCTGTACCCGTTGGGAAACTTTTCTTGCCTCAGACCGATGTCAGACAAAGTTAATAATTGTATTTCATGTGGGAAGCAAATACCATAAGGATTTTCATTCTCTGCATTCCTTGCTTAGGCCCAGACCACGAGCCTCGGTCTGTCGCTTTTGTGCTACATTCAACAAACGCACTATTGCCGCCGGGAGTTCGCCAGCACTATTTTGGAAAAACATTTAACTATATTATGTCATCGGATACTCCCACTCCAGTTTTGTCTAAAAGCAAAGATAAGGACCGACACGAGGTCCACGGCCCCTACTGACACCACGCCAAAGCCGACTACAGGTGGTCCGGTTCTCAGGCACGCAGCCCTGCCTAGCGACACTTTTGGGTGTTTCTGTGCCCGAGGTCGCAGGCTCCTCGGGCCCCCACAGACTACAGATACAAGCCAATCGGTGGTGAATCTCAAATGTAGACAGGTCTGCCTCCTCTCAAGGTGTCTTCAGACCTTCCTCTTCTTTTCCATCAAGGCTTTCACTAAGTCTAAAGCAGCCATGCATTCTAAGAGACAAGCTACAGGGCCCTTTCCGGGCCCCATGCCTAAAAACAGATGCTTAAAATGGCTGAGGATTTAATTATCTTATCGGGGGTTCTCCCCCAGACAAAAGGCCCAGAGTGGAGGAAGAATCCCTCCTCTGACCAGGCCTCCATTATTTCAGAGCACTCTGATGAAAGGGAACATTCTTACCCCCCTTTTGAAGATTCTGATGCAGAGGAGTCCATTCCTCTCCCCAGAGGATTACTCATTTGGGGAAACCTTGCATCCCTTTAAAGGGGGAAACACTTCCACTGGGAAGGCCAAGAGTACTTCAGATTCCAAGAAAGGCTTAGGATTTTCTTTTTACCTCAGCACAGGCCTCTGGCTATACCTCCTGTCTTGGACATACTAGATGATGTGTCCCGGAGGCCTGCCTTAACCCAGATTCCTTACCTCCAGCCCCAGTCAAGCCTGACAGGTACTACGGGTTCCTGACCCCACCAATTTTTATAAAAAAGCCATCCCTGACCCAGAAACTATCTCACAGGGCCCCAAGGGAATTAAGGCCTCCACTGCAAAAAATCCATCCCTTTCCCGAGAGATTCCAGATCTTAGAAAGGTGGGGAAAAAGGATACACCTCGGCCACCTTAACCATGAGGGCTTAAACTGCCAGTTCCATATGCAAAAGCCAACAGTTTCTGTTATCACAGTTGAAAGTAAAATGTCACAACCTAAAGAACCAGACTTGAAGGAGTTGCAGGATTTGATGCATAGTGCAGAACAAGTGGGCAAACATACCTTGCAATGTGGTTTTGATGCTCTAGAGGCCTCATGTAGAGCTGCTGTTACAGGATCAGTCACGAGAGCCTGGCTCAAGGAGCAAACCTTACCAGATCATGTCAAAGCTAAATTACTAGATGCGCCTCTACAAAAGGATGTATTATTTGGTGTTAAAGCTGAGGAGGTATTAAAGAAAATGGAGGAAAAGGCTAAATCAATGCAAACTGAAAGATTTTCTACAGGTACAACCTCCACGCTTCAGTAGAAATTGGCCTTCCAAAAAATTTGGTCCTTTCCAGCCACGGACAGACCCCAAAGAGGTAGATACAGGCACCGAGGGGCAGAGGGCAATCTCAAGGACCCTTAGAGGCAGACAATGGCAAACTCCTACCCAAAGAGGTGGTGAGGATAGTTAGCCATTCAGAAAGCAACCCAATGACTTTCCCTTTGCATGCCAAGCAAGGCTCAAATGGCAGCACCATTAGGCGGAAAACTGGCATTATTTTCAAAAAATTGGCATATTGTCACAAATGACAAATGGATCCTGGACATTATAAACAGAGGCTACAGATTCCATTTTCACACCCTTCCAAAATGAGAGGCATGCCAAACCTGCCACACAATCAAAGGGCAGAGGCACAAAGACAAATTTCAGATCTCATGGACATGAAAGCTATTCAAGAGGTACCTACCACAACAAGGTCAAGGTTTTATTCCAGACTATTCCTGGTACCAAGGAAGGGAAAAGATTGGAGACCTATTTTGGACCTATCCATCCTAAACACATTTTTACTGCCAAAATTCAAGATGCTCACATTACAGCAGCTTCTTCCCATGCTGGGCAAGGAGTCTTGGCTGGTAACATTGGACCTCAAGGAGGCATACCTGCATGTCCCAATCAGACAAAATTGCAGAAGATACCTCAGATTTCTTGCAGGTTCAACCCATTATCAATTCTCTGCATTGCCCTTTGGCTTATCTACTGCACCCAGAGTATTCAAAATGCCTGGCATCAGAAATTTGCCTACTGCAGACTTCAAGGGATACAAATATACCCATATTTGGACGACTGCCTGATCCAAGTGGACAGCAAGCACATACTTCTGAAACATCTGGCTTTTGTAATAATGTTGTTGAATTCTCTGGGATACACAGTCAACAAAAAGAAATCAAGGCTAATACCCTCTCAGAAAATAATTTTCCTGGGTGCCAACTTGGACACAAACACCCAGATGGCTACCTCACGCCAGAGAAGCAGGGGGAACTAACACAGTACTTCAGAACACTAGCAAATTTCACCAGGCTGACTGCAAGGAAAATCCTGCAGGCTCTGGGATTCATGGCATCTTGCATCCTACTAATCCCATGTGCAAAGCTGCATATGAGGAAACTTCAATGGTACCTGAAAAACCTATGGTCTCAACACAGCCACAGTTTGGAAACAATAATACCACTAATTCCATGTCTTCAAAAGGAATTTCTGTGGGGGGCTCAAGCATGCCAAACAAACACAGGTCTCCCATTCTGCAAGCCTCAAGCAAATCAAGTCATTACAACAGACGCTGGGCTACGGGGCAATGAAGATGGTGCATTCAGGGCAAATGGTCCCAAAAGAAAAGCACCTTCACATCAATCAAAAGGAAATGCTAGCAGTAATAAATGCTATTATAGCTTTCAAAGACCTTCTGCATCCAGGTCAACTATTGATAAGGACAGACAACACCACAGTAATGTGGTACATAAACAAACAGGAGGAACTCATTAATACCCCTATGCAGGCTGGCCATGTCACTTTGGAACATGGCTCTGGAATTACAAATCGAACTTCAAGCACAGTACTTGCCAGGCAAGGAAAACACCACAGACAACCTAAGCAGAAATATGACGATCCACAAATGGAAGTTGCATCCTCAAGTTTTTACAGAGATAATTCAAGCATGGGGAAGGCCAGACATAGATCTCTTTGCCTCCCAAAAAAATCACCAATTGACAAAATTCTGCTCAAGGACTTTTCATCCAAAGGCCTGGAGAGTGGACGCTCTTTTTCAGTTGGACAACAGTGACAGTTTATGCCTTTCCACCTCTTCCTCTGCTGCCCAAATTTCTATTAAAAGCCAGAGCAGACAGACCAAAGATGATTCTCATTGCTCCAGACTGGCCAAGACAGCACTGGTACCCACTCCTGAGGAGCCTTACGATTCCTCCATGGACCCTACCTCTAATGCCTCTTCTTCTGACTCAGCACGGCTTCAAAACTCTCACAGTCAGCTGAAAACACTCAATCTGGCCGCATGGAAGATTCCTTAACATCACAACAGACCCTACTTCCAAGGAGGTCAGGATGTCTTTTTGGGAGGCCAGAAGGCCATCTACTAGAAAAGCTTACTCCGCAAAATGGAAACGGTTTTGTGCCTGGAATGAGAAAAAGGGCCAGAATCCTGGAAAACTGAATTTACCTCAAATATTACAGTATCTAGCTGAGCTGCTAAGCAGTGGACTTTCATTTCCCCCATCAAAATCCATGCCTCAGCCATTTCTGCAGAATACAACACTGATCCACCTTTATTCTCTCACCCTCTTAAGACAGTTCCTCAGAGGGGGTAAGATTATAAACCCCCCAAAGGGAAAAAACCAATACCTGCTTTGGGGCCTCATTTCATTCTAGAAAAGCTGACTTGCCTCCTTTGAGCCAGCTGCCTCAACAGATTTGCAATATTTGTCCTGGAAAACAGCTTTCCTTCTGGCTATCACCTCAGCTCGGGTTCGGAACTACAAGCCCTCATGGCTGTGCAGCCTTTTATCATCTTCCATCAGGACAGAGTTGCCTTACGAACCAACCTCCTTTATGCCAAAGGTGGATCCAGGGTAGCTTTGAATCAGGCTACACATACCTACCTTTTACCCTAATCCTCAAAACAAAGGGGGGAGATTACTACATTCCTTGGACATCCACAGACAGTGCTTACTTTTTTGGACAGAACAAAGCCTTTCAGAAAATCAGACAGCTTTTGTGTCCTATGCTAGGAGCTCAAGGAAGCCAATTTCAAACAGACAATTTCAAAATGGATAGCCCACTGCACGCTTTTTTTCATGGTAAACTGTACCTGCAGGCATCAGATCCACTCACAAGGGCCACAGCTACCTCTGCAGCTTCCTCAGAGGAGTTCCTACCAAAGATATTTTGAAGCAGCACTTGGAGTTCTGTGCATACCTTCCAAGCACTACCACCTACCTTATACTCCAAAACTAGAGCAGGCTTTGCCACTGCAGTCTTGGGCATCCTGGCTCCCTAGTTCCATAGTCCTTTCCACCCACTTTCTAGCGGGACTTTTACCCTTTA
>NW_025060989.1:0-4386 GCF_019279795.1 Protopterus annectens | reverse complement strand
CCCCTGGCCACTATACCCGCACATTGATGTCTTTTTGGGCCTCACAAGTGACAGAACTGTGTGCACACATACACGCACACAGCGAACACAACTGTAGGGCTCCACAACACCCACATACATATGGAACAGACATGTCCATTCAAATCACTGGCCCTTACCCAACATGATGTCATCCATTGGTGCAGCCTATGCCCCTGGCAAACAGTATCACCCTGTGCATATGATGAAGCCTGTGCCACATCCCTGTCATCCACACCATCGGTGCAGGGATATGCTCATATGGTCTGATGCACAGGGTGAACAGAATAGTGAGAGGTGTATCTAACATTACTTGTGTATGCATATTGAGGGATGTGTATGTTGCATTGGACATGTGTGAATACTGAGAGATGTGTATGTGACATCAGTGGTGTACTGTCAACATGCACCAGTTATACCATGTAGTCCAGGTGCAGCATGCATTGTGATATGTTCACAGTATGTGTCTCAGTTACAACAGTAACAGCATGTTGGTAATGCCCTGGTTCCCTCCTATGGTGTACTGGCATGTGTCTACAGGTAGCAGTGTTTGCAGTCCCTCATGCGTAACAGTGGAGTACTCACAGGCACGTATGGCAATATCAGCATGCTAAACGCACCCTCAACCTGACTGTTGGACAGTCGAACATGACACAGATGTCCAAACATGACACAGATGTCCACACATATACTGCACCTGAAGCATGTGGTCACTTGAACATGTTACAGCGGACAGAGATGTGACATACATACCGGGAAACATTACAGGAATGTTGACATGGTGCAGGGGTTGTACACAGCGGTCAGGCCAATGATGACGTTAGAGGCCACCTGATAGCATGAGGCCACACTGTGTAGCAGTAATACCCTGTCACAGTACAGGTACATGGCCACATTCATGGGGTCTACAGCACTATAACACACCCCATAGTGTTCATGTGTGGACCCGTGCCTATGTGGTCATCACCCTCGCAGTACTTTGCACCCACATGACATGGCACATTGAAGGGACATGCACAGGTAGCCAGTATGGCTAGGACCGACAGCAACAACAGGGTAGTAGACTGCATCACCATGAGGGGTTAGTGATACTGTTTCCACAGTATGGTAGCATACACCCTCACACCAAGCACCAAACAGCCATACATACATACATACACAGGCACACTGTGGTGACCAGATATGTGTGTACGGATAGCCGATGTGTGTGATGCACCACACCTGCTGACCTCATGCTTTCCACACTGCAGTATGTACAGATTTCGGTGTACAGGGGTGTGTTACATCTGGGTAGTCCCCACCATATGTGGCATGTGTGGTCACACAAGCGGACACACATGACAGTGCTGGGAATGACACACCTGCCATATGATGATCTGTTTGATAGACATGCAGTGGTACTGTCCGCAGTATGTGTACCAATGCTATGTCTGGCAATTGTGTGGCTATGTGCACATGGGTGGATGTCAGTGATACAGGTGTCACGTGACATACAGTTGGCTACACCTGACCGCTGTGTATGCATTAAGTCATCACCATCAAGTAACAGTGACATAGCGTACTGTTTGCACATGGCATGGTAGGGTGGCGTGAAAACCTGTGAGCCATCCCTGGCACACATACATCCTCACAGGTGGATCACCACATTATGTACACAGATCCCTCCATATGTGATGTACAACCAACTGTACTGTCTGTATGTCACCATATACAGGTGTCAATGATGGGGCTGCTTTGGGACTGCATGTTGGGGAAGCTGTGTACGGACATGGGCCACTGCACATGCAGGGCCATGCACAGTACAGATTGTTTTTTGTTGGTCCAAATGTGTCTCCTGTAGCCATGTTTGTATGCATTGCTATTGGTGGACATGTGGGGACATACATGACACATGGACTGTGGTATGATATCAGGGGTTTCAGGGGGACTACTACAGGGGAATGTGTCCTCTGACATTGCTACCTCCTGTACTGTGAGCATTCAACAGACATGGACCCACCTTCCATTTGCGCATATGATTGGGCCACTGTTCTGCAGGGGACAGCAAAGGCTTGTACATATGTGTTGTGTGTGTCCATGCACATCCACTACAATAAAATGTTTGACTTTCCAAACATGCTGGTGTTACAGCAACACCATGTCACAGGGGGACCCCGGGCCCTGGTATGTCTTGAGCTGACCTGGTCATGTATAGTGGTATACTTGCAATGCATAACACTGTTGGAACCCTGTCAAAATGTGTACCCCGCCCCAGACCTCTGTACAGTCCACTGGTCATGTGTCACGGTGTTGTGGTAATGTATGGCTGTGCTGCCAAAATGGTGATGTCTCGGGGCTACAGTGGACTGCAGGGGTACATCTGGGATCTGCACCTGTGACAGCTGTGATGGCAGCTGAGGGGTGGTCACTGGGTTTTTGACCGCTCTGTGCATGGGGACATTATGCCTTACTGTCCCTTCCCTAGATCCCCGCACAAGATGGCCCTTTGCAACGTGTGTAAAGCCCAGACTGTTGTGTAGATGGACACACATGGAGTCCCCTTGGTTTGGGCTCCCAAAGCAAACCCCCAAAAGCTAAGGGGTGAGCATGCCCAAAGCTGTTGTGGAAAACACATGACAGTAAGAGCCCTTAGTTGAGGTTTTCCCATGAAGGGTTTTCAAATGAAGTTGTGATGCCTTTCTGTGGGCAGTCCCAATGGTTGTGATTTGGGTGCGAAAGATGGTTTGCAAATGCATGTGTACATGAGTATGTGTTGTGTGATGCACATGACGTCCCCAAAATTTGGGGGTTAACCCTTTCATGCCCCTTTTCGAATGTGGGATGCCCATACGGGGTAGATGAAACATAACGGACCTGTATTTTTGTGTGGTGCCCCCCCTTTGTAGTGATGCCTGTGGGCCCGCTTAACCGTATACCTGGTGGCATCCGCAAATGTATTTTAATGCAATGGTGTTAGCCCCTGGCATTCTTTAATGTATGGGGCCCTTTTTGTTTGTATGTTGTTGGGTACAATTTGGCAGAATGCCCTGTGTTTGCTGGCAGTAAATTTTTTGTATGCTTTGACCACCCCCCAATTGGCCCTTGCATGCGTGATGACACAAAGGGGCCCTTGCTGTGTTTAGTAATCCGGGAGGGTTTTGCAGCGTGTTGGGTTTTAGGTGTGTTTTGACCCCAGTGCCAAGGGGTGTTTGTGTTTGTGGGTTTTTTGGGCCCTGCCCCTGCCAGTTTTGCTTTTAGGCACACGTTTAAGTTTTGCCTTTTGGATGATGACACGCCCCGATGTCTGCCTCTGGGACTGCTGGTTTTGTAATTCCCGGCTTCTGTAAATCGCCATGCTGTAGTGTGTTAGGGTAGTTAGGGGTATGTTCGACCCCAGCCCTGCCGGGGGTGGTGTGTGTGTGTGTGTGTGTGTGTGTGTGTGTGTGTGTTGTGGTGTCCCTCTGCCTGGGGACTCAGTCTTGCTTTTAGATGCCGCACCCACAGCATTTTCTCCCCGGGTCTTTCCCGCGGATGATGACACGCACCTAGATGTCTGCCTCTGGGACTGCTGTGTTATTTCCGGTAGTGCATTCTGTAAATCGCCATGCTGTGTGTGTTGGGGAGTTAGGTGTTTTTGGGGGGTTTGGGGGGGGGTTTTGTGTGTGTGTGTGTGTGTTGGGGGGCCCTCCCCCCCTGGGGACTCAGTCTTGCGACGCACACCACAGCAGTTTCCACCGTCTTTGCCTTTGGATGATAAAGCACCTAGATGTCTGCCTCTGGGACTGCGTTTTATTTCTTTTGGGGGGGGTTTTGTAAATCCAGCTAGTGTTTTGGGTTTTGGTTTTGGGGTTTGTGGGGTGTGTGTGTGTGTGTGTGTGTGTGTGTGTGTGTGTGTGTGTGTGTGTGTGTGGGGGGCGCATGTTTCCCCGCCTGGGGCTCAGTCTTGCTTTTACAAAAAGCAGTTTTCCCGTCTTTGCCTTTGGGGATGATGACACGCACCTAGATGTCCTCTGGGACTGCTGTGTTTTTCTGGGTAGGCATTCTGTAAATGTCATGCTGTAGTGTGTTAGGGTAGGGTGTTTTTGTGGGGTGTGTGTGTGTGTGTGTGTGTGTGTGTGTGGGGGGGTTTTCCCCCTGGGGGACTCAGTTTGCTTTTACACACCACAGCAGTTTCCTATTCTTTGCCTTTGGGATGATGACAGCACCTAGATGTCTGCCTCTGGGACTGTGTGCAAATCTTTAGCTTCTGTAAATGCCATGCTGTAGTGTTTAGGGTAGTTAGGTTTTTTGACTCCCAGCCCTGGTGTGTGTGTGTGTGTTGTGTGGTTTGTTTTTTTTTTTTGTGCTTTTGTTTGGGGTTTTTGGGGTGGTGTGTGTGTTGTGTCCACT
>NW_025060988.1:0-5110 GCF_019279795.1 Protopterus annectens | reverse complement strand
TGCCTGTAGGCTGCCACAATATGCCACATAACACAAGTACACAGGTCACCCCAAAGCAAGCAGAAATATGATGCACTCAATGTCCATGCTGTTGTGAATGACCTGAGATGTACCTCCCTGGACTACATAAAAAGAGACATGGATGAGCTTTTGGTATGTACCCCAGGCCGGTATGACACTGGCCGTGTGCAGCATCCAACCCTCACCAAGAATGATGCCACAGTGCAAACACAGAATGATCATCTTTAACAGGTGGTACAGTTACAGCTGTCAGTCCAAGAGGGTCTAATGTCTGTCTGCTTAAGATGTCATGAAACAAGCCATGCTGCTGTTCCAGGGATGGCTTGCACCTGTTACCCTGTGCGCCTGGATACTGGATAAGGCCTTTGCCACCTCCATAGAGCCGTATGTAGGCAAGGCCAAAAGACTACCCACCACCCTAGAAAACATAAGTGGTAAGAAACATAAGGGTAATGCTGACCAATGCCAGAGGTGTAAACTGCAATATGCATCCCCCTGAGGCACTTCCCAGTATGGAGAACATCGATGTCTGTGCAGTGACAGAAGCCTGCTGCAAGCCTAGTGATAGCACACCAGCACTACCAGGTTATACCGCATATCATGCGTTATGGCCCCAACACCTGGACCAAAACATCAAAGGAGGGAGTATCCATATGCAGCCCAGACACCCATAGGGCCAGGTAACTGACAATGCACAAAGCAGGGAGACCACCCATGTGCACCTAAGTGTAGTCAAAACTGCTGTACAGTCTGTAGCATACAGACCACACCTCACACAAAGAACTCCACCCAGACATCCTGAAGACACTGGACAGTATGAATGTCCCACCAAATACCAGACAAGGTACTCACAAATTACCACATAGGTGGTAAACCATTATGTATGCAAGGAGTAATCAGGGACCTAGGGACACAAGTCAACAGTAATCTGTCATGTGACACTCACAATGCCAATGTGGCTAGGAAGATTGTCGATATTGGACCCCGTATCATGAAAGGATTCACATCTACATCAAAAGAGGTCACTGTGCCCCTGTACTGTTCCCTTATCAGACCCATAATCTAGTACAATGACTCATATGGGATGTACCACTGACACCTGCGGGTTTTTGGGAAGACCTCAAAGGTCCCCCACCAAGAGGAAAAAGGGGTTTCAAATATATGTCATATGCTGCCTGGCTGTAGACACCCCAGCTGAATGCAGTAAAGACTGCCTACACAGAGGCATTGTATGTCTGTTGTAAAAGGGCCCCTGTCCAACACAGGAGTAATGGACATGCTCCACCACAGGAAATCAAAGCCTTTGGGAACTGTGAGAGTGACAGATGTCAGCCTCCACACATAATGAAATACGGTCTGCTGGAGGGGCAGATACATAACCCAAAAGCTCCCCACACCCAGAAACAGGATCCCAATCCATGTTAGGCAGAGCCCCTCACTGACACCCCTCAACAGGAATATTGCCAAGTGGATGGATGATCGCATGTATACTGGGGTCTTCACTGTGTCACACCAGACAGAGGCACAGTAAAGAAAATCATAAATGGCCATAATAGTCACATAGCAATGGCTTGGCTTACTAATGCCCTAGGGTGGATAGCCTAGTATGAACCCATGAACCTATGAAGATACAAATTGTACAGAACACTAAGGATAATCACAAGGCTTACTTAACTGATGGTAGGAACCATGTTGGGAATCCACAGATATGCTCCAAATCACACAGATATTACACACAGGATACCAAACACACAAAAATATTGCTAACATACAACCTGCCCGGTGCAGTGAAACCCCCCCAGAATGCAAAATATCTATCCCAGCAGACTGCTGGTCCCTGACATTGCAGATGCTGAGGTAACAGCCATCATCTGCAAAGCAAAACACACAGCAGCAAAGGTATGTGGTGGTGTCCGGGGAGGCCAACATGGACTCCAAGAATAATGGAATGAAATCACACTACTGCCCAATGTCAGCCTTACCACAGGATATGTACCCAAAGAGCAGTGTACAACAACAGTGGTCCTTCACAACAAAGGGGTTGCCTGAATGGATACTGCAAACTACCACCCCAAGATCCTGACAAGCTTGGTCTGCACAACTATGGAAAGGATCAGTATGTACCGAGACATAAAGCTATTGTGGACCTACTGATACTGGACCCTACACAGTCTGGCTGTCAACTGCAGATCCTGCCCTAAACATGTTTGACCCATTTGAAACAGTCATTAAGGTCATTGATGAGGGCAATGTGGTCCACACAGCATAGCTGGACTGTGCAAAGCTTCTAGACAATACCCTACGAGTTCAGTATGGATATGTTCACCAGCTTAAATATATACCCCTATGTCAGTAGAGGGGTTGACATGCTGCATCCATGTCAGACTACAAAGCAGATATGAGTGGCATCCCACAAGGCTTGGTCCCCCCGTTCTTTTATATGTCCCATAGGTTTGGCCAACATGGAAGGACTGTGACTGAACATGTATGCAGAGGAGTACAAACAGCCCACCATATCCGTCCCCCAGCTGACACAAGCAACCCACAAAAGGGCCACCTACAAACAGACAACAGGTGCTATAGCCATGTCAGCAAGCTAATTGCAGAACTGTGTATAGACAACCACCATGGATATACAGTAAGTGCCCACAAATTACCACACAGGTGTTAACCCATTACGTACCTAACATGTAATGAGAGACCTGGGGACACAAGGTGATAGATGTCCTGCACTGGACAAACATGTGGCTGTAGTGTTTGCAGAAACATACCATATACCCACCCAATCATGCAGGTTGTCAGATGTAGATAAGGGGAGGTCACTGTGGCTCTGCAGTCATCCTTCATCAGCGTCACAATTGACTACAATAGCCCCTGTGGGTATACCTCAGCAGACACCTCCATCAGCTGTAAAGTTTCCCCAACAGTACCCCACCAGAAGTAGCAAAGAGCATGAACAGATGCCATGTGTTGCCTGAGTAAACAAACTGCAGCCCCACACACTGCCATACTGCTCAGCTACAGGCAAGCTGTGCCTGATGTTTAAGCCATGTCCAACCTGGAATCAATGAACATGCTACACCTTGTACAATCTGAATGGCAGTGAGCTATGCACATGAGAGACCTGAACCCCAGCACTGACATACATAGGACAAGCTGTACAGAATGATCCATAACACAGAAGGCACCTCCACTCTTGAGTAAACTCCCGGTACAGGTTAGCCAGAGAGTCACCTATCGACACCCCTCAAGAGGAATCCCAATGAGTGGATGGGAGATTGTAGGTTAACCCTGGGTATCACTGTTATGTCAGAGGTAGACGGAGGCACAGTATACTAACCATGACATATGTCATGGCAAACTCCAGTTACAATGTGTGTCGAAGGACAAACACACCCTGTGACTAGCATCAGAAATGGCCTAGGGAACATCGCTAGTGTTTGCCAATGTCCACCTATGTTGTGGAATACACTACCAATGTTGGACGAGCCTGGTGTAGGTAGTCCATATCTGAACATAATGCAACATGGTCATATGTGCACAACTGGTCCCTACACAGTCTGTTGTGAAGATGTCAAGCAGTGATAGGACTAAAGCCTAGCTTTCTGCTGCTGAAAACAGGCTCTGTGGAACCTAGTCAGACATTCCCGGTCAACAAAATGTTAAATAAATAAATAAAAAAAATAAAAAAGCCCAGGATACTGTCCACCACAGTGAAAGTACTGAACCAGTACACTATATGGTACTACAGTGTTAGGTCATTATGAAAGTATGTTGACAACTGTCTGCAAAGTATCCCATGCAATCCCTGCAGGCACAGTATAATCCCTGTTGTGGCAGACATGAAGCAGTTGGCCAGTTAGTACACAACATGACACCCAACACATAACCATAAGTGTGAGATATTGTTGAAGTTCACACACACCCAAATATGTGGTGGACTTCAGAGTGCAACATATGGAAAGCTCACACTGGGCATGCTCGCACACTTTGATAAATGAGGCATATGTCAGACAACATGTCATGGAAAGGCTGAACTGGGCATGCTCACACACTTAGGCCATATCTCCGTTTAGCAGTTGGCCACACATATCTGGTATTTGTATGTGTCATTCCAGGAACCAACCACAACACAGCAATCTGCCCAGTGCACACAGTAAATGACTACAGAGACATAAGTGATATAGTGGATCGCCGTCATATGCAAACATCTTCCACGGATACACAAGTTGGTCATAGGAACAGGGAATGCTATGGCAATAAAGACCTGCAAACAGAACAGCACAACAAATATTGTGCATCTGACAATTGAACATATGGGTGTAGAGGTCAATACTAGGCTTGTTGCCCTAGGGAATGACAGCTCAGCCAGAGTGTGCTTGGCATCTGCATCCCCAGTACAGTAGGCTACTGTGCCACTGTAAAGTAGGTCACATAAGGCAACGTGTGAGGCTAGTGAGCTGTGCCTCTGTCAAGCAGGGGCACAGTGGAGATCCCAGGGTTTGAATGTGCTAAGCCACAGCCATGTTGTTGGTGTGTGCTGGAAGAGGGTTGCTGAGGATCTCTAACAGTAAGTGGCTGCCAATAACAGACTGAGGGGAGCCCTATCTGCATTGTCTGGACAATTCCACTGTCAACACTCTGTTGTGATGATTATGTGGGAATGAAGTGTCGTGCCGGAACTGTTCACAGATGTCCTCCTTCTGTGGGCTACAGCTCTGCAATGTATTAGCTCACTCTGTCTGTTGGACGCTCATATATGGCTGGTGTACACCTGACAGGTGTCTTGTTGTGGAGCAGTCATGGGTATATGTGGGATAGCATGATCAATGCAAACCATACACATGCTCATAGAATGCAATTGTCAAGGATTATGCTGAGTGGCCAGTATAGTCCCCCAGCATGGGTCCTTTGAAGTCATCCACCCCAGTCTTCACAAGTGTAGAGTCTGCTTGTGCTAAATACAGTTTGTTTGCAGTGACAACCTTGCCTGGGGGTGGGGATGGGATATGGATGTCCAGGGAAAGGTGGTTATGGTCAGATATCAACAATGGTGGTCTACCTCTGGTGTTTGGGGAAAAGGTGAGGT
>NW_025060987.1:0-5153 GCF_019279795.1 Protopterus annectens | reverse complement strand
AATTTTGGGGAAAAAGATGACCTCTTTAGTATGGATCTAGAAATTGAATGATTTCCACCATAGATTGAACAATGCCACCAACTTCATCAAATTTACTATGGATCATTCCAGACATTCCATAGTATTTTTAGATGTTCGAGTGTTTAAGCAGGAAGGAAAATTGCTCACTGGGGTACATAGAAAGGCATGTTATAGACCTTCGTACCTGCACAGGACAAGTATGCATAATCCATCGATTTTTGCAAATATAGTGAAGGGCCAAGCCATGCGCCTCTCACGTCTATCGAGCACTGAACCGATGTTCAAAAAAGAACTTGACATTCTTGAGGAAGGTCTCTTATGTCGGGGCTATCTAACTAATGAAGTGCAGGATGTACCCAGTATTCATGATTTAAGGAAGAACAGAGCCCAGCCCTTTTTTTCAAACCAAGTTGGTGAGAAGGTCACTAGGGCCAACAGGTCCAAATATGAACAGTTAGTGGTACCCTTTGGAAGTAATACCAACGTTCTTAGGAGAGCGATCTATGATAATTGGAATATCCTGTCGAGTGATGACAAGATCAAAGAAATAGTTGGAAAGTACCAAGGTTTACGATAGTAATATGCCCAATTTAAAACAACTATTGTGCCATCCAACACCAAACTATCCACACAGCGGGTTTAGAGAGAACATCTAGATGTGACAAGTGTCCACAATGCTGGTATATGGAATTCCTCCACTACTTTAAAACGCATCCTGATGGTGGTGGGAAGTTGTGGGACACATCAGGGTGAATAGAACTTGCCTAACGCAATGTGTGGTATATGTGGCACATTCGTTAGATGTTTTAATTGCCATTAATCAGCTGAATCTTTAAAAAGGATTCGTGACCATTATTACTGTCTCATGAGAAGATGGTAGTGATGCTCTGGCGAAACACATGCTGTCAGGAGTTTCAGCATGATTGGTTTCAAATGCCTCCCATGTGGAGAATATATTAGCCTAGAATGGGGACATAGTTAAGGACAGAGCAGCTGAACAAATGGATCCTTGGGTTAGAAGACACACAGGGGCAGAGGTTTTAACATGACCACAGTCTCTATCAAGCCCCATTTAAAGAGTAGACCCTTACGTTGATATCCAACATTATACAGCTGTGTTATATGCTTTTAGCATTTTGGTGCTCCTTCAGTCATAGATGGTTCTTTCACCATAAGTTTTTTCCAGCATTTGAAACCCATTGACCCCAATGCAGACATATTAACGTCTTTTTATACAAGCATTCAACCAATCACTGCAAGTCGACTTCAATACCCATATATTATAATGTTGAGATCATGAACATTTTATGTGGGTATGTCTTATAATTAACTTTTCTAGTTTTTATGTTTATTCCACTCTTCATTTAAATGGTATGCCACTGCGGTTCATGGATCAATATTTCTACCAGATGATCTAGTGTTATGTTTAGGCAAGCATAAATATATATATCTATATATGTATATACAGACATATATCTATACATATAATAAGGGGAACATAAAATGCGCGTATATGTCCCACATGCACCGTTAGTAATGGGGGTGAGGGGCCCCAAACAACACATATGTCTTGTAATGTATAGATATTCTCCCCCACAGCCAAACACATCTGCCCTACAATAGGCAGTACCACAAACTGTTGTAAATCCTGTGGGACCTGAATACAACATGGGCATGCAGATGTTAACAGTACTCCATCCCACCTGCGATGTCAGGCTGGTATCAGTAACATATCATGCGAGTACAGTCTGGCTACCATAGGGATTGTACGAAATGTAGAAGCAATCAACATTCATAAGATACATATATTACGATTATCATATATGCAGATTATGGCGCGTAACTTCTTTACACACACACAGCCAATATGTATAGGAAGATACATATGTAGAAGGTACACACACATGGTACAGCCACTATGCCCACAGTTGCCACTCTTAATAAGTGGACACTGTATGAACCAACTATTACAGATGACAATTTATTTACACTGCAACATATACCTGTTCAGAGATGTGAGGTCAAGGGATATAACAATGGCAATACTGGGTGTGCATACATGGGGAAAGCTTTTATTTTGGTGTACTATTACAGTTGTATATTCCTTGTCATACAAGCGCTGTTTAGACTCGGCTGACATACATATAACACAGACTAACAGATAAAACAGAACAGTCTGTATGTGCAGGAAGCAGAAGGCCTGAATTGCAAAGGTGGTGTAACAAATAATGTACTTCAAATACCTTCAAGGCGTAGTAATTACCCTGATACCCCAACATGTTGTAAATAAGCTAGAGTTAGTTATGGTGCATCCCCATAGACTGACATACAGGCCTGCCATCGTTACCCATACACTTTCGCTGCATAAGGGTGCGCATGTATTAGTGCAGATGAAGCCCCAATAACCTATATGGACCCAACCCCACAATATGTGTGGGGGCCACAACAGCAGTGGAATGATGGCAGGAATGGCAGCATAACATAATCACAACCCACTACATAACAACCCCTTACTGCATGTCATTATGGACTAGAAGCCTGGTGGCGTAGAAATGGAGGACAGAGGCTGGAACACAGGCCCATATGTGACATATTGTTGTCATACACTAAGCAAGTCACTGGTATTACAAGATAGTCTGTAACATACCCTTAGTCAGGCATATGAAGTTAGAAACACAAATGAATGTAGCCATGTACTGAAAGCACTCAACACACACACTGCCAGTGATATATATCACACAAGACGCAATGTGGTGGACAGACAAACATAACAGGCACACCTCTGGCTACTTATCCGGGGATAGGCCCACGGTTGGAGAACTATGCAGACAACACCATTCCATGTTAAACTACATATGTGCACACAAACCCTCTGCTAACACTAGTGCTTCTTACAATGTATACAACAACACTACTACACTCTGTCTGTGTTTCTGGAGCCTCATACGGATATATAGCTGGCCTGGTGTCTGCGGCTCTCTTGTAAGAGGTGTTGCTACCTGCTGTCTGTGCTGCTGCCTCCACAGGAGGATGATGTCCACCATAGAGGGAAAGGTAAAAGGACCATACCACTTGATGTAGGGTTTAAAAATGGTGGGTTGCCATGATGGTAATTGGAATACTACACAGCATGCTGCATGCTGGTAGCAGAGTGGAGGACGTTGACAATTGCAGAAGTATCACCTGATCTTGTATGCATACCTACAAACTCCATGCTGCAATCTATTTGGCAATAATCCATTTTACTGGAGAAGCCGAGACAGAGGAACCCAAGAGAGAGTGGTGAGGCAAAAAAAAAAAAAAAAGAAATCCATTCAACAAGCTATCCGAAGACATCATTCCCAACAGGTACATATTGAAGTATATATGCATGTAATTGACTGGCAATAACTGGTCCATAATGGGATAGATTATGGAGATGATTTATGTAATATATCAGGGGTTGTTGTAATGATGTTCAGCTATTACAGTAAACTAAGAACAATAATGTCATCTGTGGGTGATGAGCTTGCCACCATCAGGCCATGCGACAGCAGTATTTGTGTATATAAGCCATCATAGTGTCTGTGTGTGGGAAGCATGTATATTACTGTGGCCCAATAGCTGGTGGTAAATAATGCATAACCAGTGAACACACCGTTCCACGGCCCACTACTAGCAGGATACACAGGTTAACTATGTTGTAGCATGCTGGAATGCCATAGGTGTGTAATAGGGTTACCAGTAATCCTTATATGACCTATTGTGGGCTGTGTCATATGTGGCAGCTATCTGTGTTGTGTGAGCGGAACCATGCAGCTGTGCAGGAAAGGGTTTTCTGATTGTGGACACAGTGGCGCGAATGTACCCCATATATGAGGTATGTATATGTGTGCACACACGCACACACACACGCATATATATATATATATAGCAACAACAATAACAGCATATATATATATATATATATATATATATATATTATATGTATAACCATGCATGTCCACAAATATACAGATACCCATATGCAGGCATATATATATATATATATATATATATATATATATATATATATATATATATATATGTTATATAAATACATATACCATCATATATATCTACACATATGAATATATGTCTACATATACACAACACGGCACACACACACACACACACACACACACACACACACACACACATATGGCATGTAAATACATGTCCTATATTACGCATTGCTGCATGTATGTGTGAGACATACATGGCAATATACACGAATAACATGGGTATGTACAACATGGATGGTATGTCACATGTGAACCCTTATTTGGGACTGTGCGCAGCCATGATAGGGAATGAGATATAGGAAATATAGCAGAGTATAGTTTATGGGAGGTGGTCCGATTGGAAGATATAGAGACAGCCTACAGGGGTGGTATATGACACATGTGGTGGGTAAACACCCTAGATAATGGTCTGTGATAATGAGCCCTATGGGCCCAATATGAAAACAATGGAAGAAGCCTCCAGCCACTGCACCTCACAACAGCAGACCACATCCTGAAGTGTCTGGTCTGGGCGGGTTGAGGAGGAGGCATGTGGGCCCTGTGAATGTGTACTGGGCTCAGTGTAGCATCCCACATGTGTGTCTGTGGGGGTGCCAGAAACAGACCTGGGACTGTTCCTCAGTGGACAGAAAATGTCTATATTTGAGAACAACATCTCCGATTTGGTTCCACCTGAAGGTAGTGCTGGACCAGTACATGAGGAGGCCCAGGTGGGTCCCACATGTGATGTGGCCTGGTAGCATGGGCAGATGAGGTGAGGAGAGGTGGTTCTCCTTTGTAGGCGTTCCTAAACGACCTTTATTGTGTCACTGTTATAGAACATATGTGGGTAGTAATAGTCTACACAATCCGGAACATATCAACAACATACATAGATATCTAATAACACAGAGATATCAGATGTTGTAAATCACATTGCCGCCTCACCAGAGCATATGGAACCATAATTGGCTAAGCAATGGCATACAGATGAATAGTCGCAAACAGATGTGTGTTACAAGACATTTACAAACTTATCTGTGTACTGTTGATGGTATGACCATACATACTGATTGTTTACAGTTTATTTGTCACTGATATGGTGGGGGT
>NW_025060986.1:0-5448 GCF_019279795.1 Protopterus annectens | reverse complement strand
ACATATGTTCCATGACAGTGACACAATAGTATGTGTAGGGGATATTTGCCAGCAGGAACACCTCTCCCACCTAATGTGACACACCATGGCACCTCAGTATCTACTGTTCTTGCACTACCTTCATGTGGAACCAACTCAGGGGATGGTGCCCCCCACGGAGCACACACAGGCATATTTCTGTCACCCACAGTTAGGTCCAGGGTCTGTTGCATAGGGAGCTCCAAAGAGACATGGGGTATGTGCTACATTACCTGGAGGCATGCAGTATACATACCTATGGTTAGAGATGCATGCTCCTCCTTCTCAGCCCACAGCACAGGCACCTTTATGACGATGTAGATGCTGTTGTGACTGTCCATTGGTGGGCACCTTGGTCCCTTTGTTCCCATATGGGGGCTCAGTGGCCTTCACATTCCAAACAATAGTACACATCCACAGTGTTTACCTACCACATGTGTCATATACCAGCCCTGTATGCTGTCTTGTATGTCATCAAACCAAATTTACATAGAAATATGTGCCTACTACCCTTCACCAGCATAGATATCCCATCTTCTCAAACAATTGTGATGTGTTCCCAGCATGGGTTACACACCACACTCCACAGTCCATTTTGCAGCCATGTACTGGTGTGAAGCTATGTTGTGTATTGATGTGTGATGTTCTCTCACACATGTCATGGCAGGGGTGACACACACACATGCACATGCACACACACACACACACACACACACAACACACACACACATATATATATATACATAGCTTGCTACAGACCCCTCACCATGCCCCAGAATTCATACTCCTCATTTCTTGATACACTGAAAAGTATTAGGGTACAACCCAACACCCAAATAATGGGCATTTCAGCTACCCCACCATTAACTGGGAAAACTACTCATGTACCAACTCTTTGCTCAACGTTTCTAGAATTCATAAATTCCAACGCCTTGGATCAACTTATTCACACCCCCACCAGGGGCAGCAATATTCTAGACCTGGTCATTACCAACATGGGAAACCAGTGTTCCACACCAGAGGTCAATTCCTCGTTGGTCAGATCTGACCACAAGCTAATCAGCCTAGACATCCACATCCCCCCCCCCCCCCCCATTAGGGAAACCATCGTAAAAAAATTCTCCAAAGCCAACCTCACACTTCTTAAGACAGAAGTGGCAAACTTCATGACACCCATGCAGACCGACAATAGAGGTATGACTGCCGGATCCTACAAAAATGCACTTTATAAGCACTTACACAAGTGCATGGATCATGCTATCCCTAATAGAACCAAGATGTTATCCTCCAAAAAAAGGAAGCCAATCTGGTGGTCCTCTGCCATAAACAAACTCTACAACAGAAGAAAGAAACTGTTGCAAAAAAGAGTAAAATTCCATGACAGGAGGAACTCCGTGGTCAACCTCAGTAAGAAGTTGAGATCCCTCATAAAATCCTCCAAAGCTAGTTACGAAAACAAAATTGCCACTGACTCTAAAGACAACCACAAAGCATTCTATAGCTATGTCAAGAATCTAAATGGGAACACTCAGATCTGCTCTGAGTTACAGCACAATGGCACTAAATATACAGAACCAACTGATATTGCCAACATCCTAGTAGATAGGTTCATTGCTAACTTTACCCCCCTCTCACCCCCTACAGTGCCCATCTCTATACTGGAAGAATGCAAAGTTCCTATAATCACGGCTGCACAGGTAAAAAACACACTCTCCAAAGCCAAGAACACAGTATCCATGGGACCTGACAATATCCCAGGCTGCGTTCTACACAAACTACAGAATGAACTGGCACCCTACCTAAGTACCATGTTCAATCATAGCCTCACCTCTGGCTTTGTACCCACTGAATGGTGCACCGCGATGGTTATCCCACTCCACAAAGGGGGAGCCACGACAGACTGGAACTACCCCCATTAGCCTGACGAGCCTGGTCTGCAAGGCCATGGAACGTATCATCATGGAACTCATAGACAAAGGCATTGGTAATCTCCAAACTCTGGACCCTACCCAGTTTGGATTTGTAAAAGGCAGATCATGTCTCCTAAACCTGATTGACTTCTTTGAAGCAGTCACCAAAGCCATAGATGAGGGTAAAATGGTTCACACAGCTTATCTAGATCTCGCCAAGGCTTTCAACACCATCCCCGACTCTGGAATTATCGATAAGCTCACTAAACTAGGTATAAATCCCTATGTCACAAGATGGGTTGCCAACTGGCTCATGGACAGAACCCACACTGTGAAAGTGGCGGATTCCAAATCCAACATCAGACCAGTGACAAGTGGAGTACCACAGGGCTCAGTCCTGGGTCCTCTCCTGTTTGGTATCTACTTCTCTGAAGTGCAGGCCAACACAGAAGGTCTTTATTAACAAAGTTTGCAGATGACTGCAAACTAGGAGCCATAATCGAAACTCCTAACAATGTGGACAAACTACAAAAGGGCCTCACTAAGACAGATACCTGGTGTCAAAGCCATGGCCTGAAGCTCAATGCCAAAAGTGTATTGTCATCCCTTTGGTAAAAACTCTGTACCCATGAACTAGCACACAGCTGGTAGTGTACTTATTGCTGAAAATGTGATAAGAGGCCTTGGAACACAGCTGCACAGTAGTCTCTCCTTTGATAATCACATCAGCAGTGGTCAGGAAATCCTTCTACATGGCTCATTTCATCACAAAAGGATTCTCATCCAGAAAAAAAGAGGTCATTGTTCCCTCTACTCATCACTTATTAGACCCATTATAGAGTACAACGCCTTTTGGTATGTACCTCATAAGACATCTATAACTGGAAAGACAGTACCTCGCAAGAGGATTACCCCCAAACAGATGCCCTATGCAGATTGCCCCAAAAAACTACAGCTTTACTCCATCACATACTGTTTCCACGCAGGGGCGATTCTGCCTCTAACATACAAAGCCATGTCAAACTCCAAAGCTGTTGGACATGCTCCACTTAAAGAAAATCCCAATCCCTCTGAGCTACACGCCTAGGGACCCACACTCACCACAATAAACAGAACATGCTGAAGGATAGATTCCTGTCCCAGACTCCTATACTCCGAACAGACTACATCTATGTCAAACAGAGCTCTCATTAGCACTCTTCAAGAAAATCTTGATGATTGGATGGAAATGGAAATTCAATTCCGGGATCACTTCTGTGGTTCTGCTCTGACAGGGGCACAGGAAAATAATTTTCTTGGGGTGGCGAAAGCCAGGTACATTTTTGGTTAGGTTTAAAGGGGCCTCTAGGCCGATAGCCTGGGGTACTCAATACCTAAGAACCTATATATATATATATATATATATATATATGCAGAGAGACACAATTCCCGGAGCTAAGAAACAATATAATAACTGCTGATATGTTGTTGTAAAGTCAAGAGGTGTTGGGGTGCTATGTAACCAAGCTTATAGCACCAAACACGTGAGTCAGCAATATTATTGAATGTCTGTAACAGCATCAGCACTAAAATTAGTACTGCGACTATAAAGTTATTTTACACCACCAACCGTTTTTAGTGGCACTTCACCAGCTCCCAGAAATGTTGACTTAACGCTCCAAAGCAAAACAGTATCTATGTTATATAACCAACTCAAGCAAGTTGACAACAAACAAAGATATATTGTTCAAATAGTGGTAGTTCAGCCAAATACCGCTCCAAAAGACTCCTGGAAATAATCGCTGCAAATGTCCAAAGTTCCAAACATAAACTGAAGCACAACCCTGTCCAATCCTCGTGCTCAACAAAGGTATAACACACAACCAAACTGTAGAGATAATAAAATGTAACAATTTTATTGTGAGCTCAGGCACTCCACCTGTTCTTCAGACAAACAGATATAATCAGTTTAAAACAGTTTATATATGTTAGGAATATTTTAAACCAGACTTCCATCCAATCCTAAACATGGTACTGATACATGTGACTTTCACTGCTTGTCAGCAAACCTACTATTTGCATTTAAAGTGACAGCTTCAACACCAGTAGCTCCTTCAGGAGCATCACATGCTTAGAGTAATAAAGCATAAAATAATAATATTATATGTACAAAGACATATAAATATATAAAACAAGAACTTCTGAATAACATGCATAGGACACTTCCATGAACATAAGAAGCCCAGCAAAATATAAAGAATAAAATAAAAAAAAAATATATATAAAAGCAACGCTCTAAGAAATCCCATAGATGCAACACTTAAAAAAAGATAAATATAACATAATGTGAACAAAGCAATGAACATTATAAATGTGGAAAATATTAAAATGATAATAATGACATTAATAATATGAACGAAAAATAAAAATAATGAATAATTTAAAAATGATAATAAACTATATAACTAATTCAAAGAAAATATGTTTTAAAAGTTATGACCATACAACTAAATTCATCCAGAAAGTTTTGCTAAAATTTAGTCCCAAAAATAGTCCTAAATAACTAACATGATAAAAAATCGACTTTAAAAAGATGAGTGTTTAAACAAGGGAAAAAAGCAAAAAAACCTCTTAAAAATTTTCCAGAAAGGAAATAAACACTGTATATGTTTTTAGATCTGACTGAGAAACATCCTTTTTGGCAATTAGTGACCAAAAAGATATGCAAACACTATCTATAAATTCCAATACAGTTATTAAAATTTAAAAAAATGCATCCATGAAATTTAAACAAAAAAATATATGAACTAGGGAAGTATGTTTTTGATAAGAAAAGTTGAATTGGACCAAACATATTGATGGAATCAAAAAGTTATAATGTTTACCAAAAACAGATGAAAAAATGAAAACATTAGGGATGACTCATAGATTACACTGTAAACACTAAAAAGGGGGACTTTTATAACCCGTTGGGTGGGATGGACAATACTATTCAAACCTTTTCTATGGGCAGCTAGCACATACTTTAACTCAGCTTGTTCTGTGGTGTTTGACAATCAATCTCCCCACTGGAAATTGTAGTATTGAAACAAGAAGGTGTGTTGTCTACCTTCCTTAAAAAAGGCAAAGCACTATATTCCCCTTTTCTGTTCAGACAAAACCCCTGGTCTCTGATTTTTTGTGTTTATTGGTTTTTACAAAAACAAAAAAATGCCCCAGTGAGCTACAAAATTTTTTTGCAGTCACTGTTGCAGGGATTGTCAAAAATTTTTGGGGGGCAAAAATGTGATTCATCAATGTATCTACATTGCAGGCATCTACACTGACTGGCTCCAACCCTGTCCAGTACAGGGTTTTTGATTACCAAAATTTTTTGTACAACTTAAAAAATGATGGAAAAATTCCACTAAATTGGCTATTCGACAACAGTTAGTATATTCCAGTGTTTTAAATGACTGTTGGATCCCTTGAGTCCCCCAAAAGGTAGGATAAAATTTTTAAAAATGCTTTGATAGTACGAATTTTTTTGAAGTGTCCTGAG
>NW_025060985.1:0-5535 GCF_019279795.1 Protopterus annectens | reverse complement strand
AAAAACTTCACCTCTGTTCCACTGCTACAAATTTCGATGTCCTGAGGGATGTTTCTCAGATATTTTAACTATTTCTTTACTGAGACAATCCAAGCCCTAGCTAGCCAATTACCTCCCTAGCTCCCTGGCCCTGAAAGTACCATCCCTAAGGAACCTACTGTCATTCAGCTTCCAACCAGTGTCCAAGTCCTGTCCGTATAAGCTGATCAAAAACTAAAACCCACCTCACTCTCTGGGTTGATCAACTCCCCACTGAGTACCTTCTGGGGAAATCAGCTGATGCTATTGCCTACCCAGTATAAAATACTAATTAATTAAATTACAGCAGAAGCAAATTCCCACCCATTTGAAAACATCCCATGTAATCCCAATACATAAAGGAGGCCTCCCACTGAATTCTACAATTATAAAACCAATAGCCATACTCTCCACTCTTGCAAAGATTATGGAAAAAAATGTATACACAAACAACTCATGCAACTAATCTAATCAGAATCACCCCATGGCAGATACCCAACACGGCTTCCTTCCACACTATAGCACTACCAGCCCTACTTAGCTTTTAACAATTAACAATTATAAATACAACTATAAATAATAATCACATATCCTCAGCCCTCTTCTTTGATCTTTCCAAGGCATTTGACATGGTTGGCCGCTAACTTTTAATACACACCCTACAAACCTTCTGTCTAGATTCTAAAGCCCTTCAATTGTTTAAATCCTACCTCAATGGGAGAGAGCAGGCTGTTCTTTGGCAGAACAAGCTCTCTAACCTACTACCTAACACCCTTGGAGTACCACAAGGCTCCATGCTGTGTGTGTGTGTGTGTGTGTGTGTGTGTGTGTGTGTGTGTGTGTGTGTGTGTGTGTGTATGTGTGTGTGTGTGTATGGAAAGAATATGTACGTCTGTGTGTGTGTGTATGTATGTGTGTGTGCGTGTGTGTGTGTGTGTGTGTGTGTGTGTGTGTGTGTGTGTGTGTGTGTGTGTGTGGAGGTGTGGATTGGGGTGGCTCTCATAGTTTATTTATTTATTTTTTTATTTATTTTACATTTGTTAACCGGGCTCGTCTGACTGGATATATTTCCATTTTCAGCAGAGGTCTGGGAGAAAAGCTCCACATATAGACATAAGAGATATATCACATGGTCAGCCAACAGATTACAGACTGGTAGGACTTAGAAAAATGAATATTATACTCAAAAAGAATAGGACTTAAAAATTTCTAGACAATCTAAATGACATCATATTAAATATTATTACATATTTTAAAGTTCCATAGTTCTACATACCACTAGGCTAATAAGCAAAGCCTGCGCCGTCAGGAGAACATGAGCCACCAAGGCAGTCTTTCAGACATTGGTTGGGGGACCACAAGCCACCACGGATATCCCTACAGGAGGGGTTGGGGGGGGACTACTTGACACCAGGGATAACTTATTACAAGCAGTGGCACTTACATATAATAGGAATGAGGAGCACTAGACACCAGAAATAACTTCTTGTACTGTAAACGGCACTTACACATAATGAGGATGAGAACACCACTAAACACAAAGGCTACGCCATATAATATAAATAAATAAATAAACATGGTGTAGAGACCCAATAGATATCAGTAATAATACAAGCATTAAGTGTCTAAAGGCAGTAAAAGGAATCCAGTAATTGTACCTCCCACCTCCCACAGAGAACAATGGTCCTTGGCAACATCACTCAGATGTACTGTGAGATGCTATCTTAAAATAAACAAGCAATTACCAAAAAAAAAAGGCAACTACAAAAGGGTATGCTATCTAAAAAAGAAATAAATAAGAATTAAGAAAACAAGGCAAACGGTAAAAGGGGGTGAAAGTAAAGGACAATAAACTCCAGGCCCATTATAGAACGCCAGCCAACTTGTTATAGAATCCAATGCTGGGTAGCTGTAGTTTTAAACTTATATTGTGGATCCCGCGGCACATTCCATGAATGCAACAATTCGTAATTTGGTGATGGGTTGGATGGTATACAAGACCCTAACCTCTTAGAGTAAGACAAGACAAAATCAGGGACTGATTTTAATTATGCTTCTCTACAAGACTCTGCAGTTGCTTGTCTAACAACTGCACTAATTTTGGCTTTTACCGGAAGGATATGAAGTGTGAAACTGTAATGCCTGGCATTAAAGACTGACTAAAAGAAAAATATATATATATATATATATATATATATATATATATATATATATTTATTTATATATATATATATATATATATATATATATATATATATATAAAGGTGTGTGTGTGGAGGTGTGTGGAGTGTGTGCATCTATAATTAAATGACAAACACCCAAACTTTAACAGTCTGAAAATAAAGATAAGCATATAAATCACAAAATGTTGACTTTGCAAATGCCTTCATGCTGCTTCATGCCTGAAATACAATCTAAAGTACGCAAAATATAACTATAAAAAGGTAAAATAAAACAACATTTTTGCAGGGAGGCAAAACCCTTTCCACCCTCCCACCCCCAGCTAGTTATATATACTAAATCTGAGATTGCAAAATATCTGGGATAGGGCATATTCCCATACCCTAAATACTATGTGATCTTGCAAACCTCTCCACCATCTGTTTAGTCGACCAAATTTGTTTTTATTGGCTAAACAGATGTCAATGTCGTCCATCTATAGAGATAGAGTCTAAATATTTCAGTGGCTCTGTAGATATAAAACAAAACCAAAGGTTGCAAACAGAGGTAGGAGAAACAGTATTCCCTCAATAAAAACTGCATTGTATACAGACACAATGTGACCAGAGCAACTGTAAAAATCAGTTTAATGTTGAGCACTTTCTTTTTTCTCAGTTAAGTGAACTTCATCAAAACATACCAGTTTAAAATCCAGTTACATATTTATACACATATCTGTGATTCAATAAAGTCATTGTAGGCTTAGTGTGAAGCCTACTTAGAGGCTATGTGCTTGTATGGTGAGCAGGTATTAATTGCATATGCATGTCGTTCACCTTGTTTAAAATGTAAGCAAATACAGTTTTCATAGGTACCGGCTTAACAGTGCTACTGGCCAAGAAGAGCATGTGTAAAGCAACATGCGGTTACAGCAACAGACATGTAAACCTGTTTACCTATGCGGGCAAACTAGGTTTGCATTGTTTGCCTAAATGTGACACAAGTGATTACCAGTGTCATTAATAAAAGCATTAATGTATATTTCCAGTAATATTACATGGCAGTGTATACAGTGCAGAGTACTGTGGAAACCTGTGTCAGGCATACTGAACAAAAAGGTTGTGTAAATGGGATTGCAGTAAGGGTACAGACTGCACTATAAAGAAAGAGTCAGGAGAAGTGTGGTGTATTGGAATAGTATTGCTGCTGGTGATGAATCTGTGGTAATCACTTCTAATACTACAATGTAGATGTTCGCAGTCACAGAAATCTGGTTTAAGGCCTCAGAGAATACCCTGGCTATTCTAGTGGCTACAAACAGCCTTCAAGCACTTTGGGACCCCAAAAGGAACACATGTGAAAACCAAAGAAGGCAGTGTTTCAATCTATATTATATAAATTCACCTCATCATTTAGTTAGACTGGAACTCCATGTGAAGCTACTCCAGGCAGGTAAGACTCCTTATTGCAGTCCCAGCCAGTTAGATCCTCCACATAGTCACTTACACCCATGAAGCTTCCACGATTCAAACTGAAGACAATCCAATGCACAAACACACTGGTTGTGGGGATTTCTACTTATCTCATACCCAACAACTGGGAAACCTATTCTAGCCCAACCTCGTAGCACAAAAGTTCCTTGGACTTTGTGAATTCAAATGCCCTGGAGCAAATTCTTCCATACCAATAAGAGGAACAAACATTCCTAGATCTGGTCCTCACATGTCAAACAGTGCACTGCTGCAACAGTTGACCTCATTAGTTGCAAAACTGGCACAAATTAGTAATCTTCTCACTGACACTAAATACCCAGAACTCATAAAGGGTGAAATTGTGAAAAAAACTTCACCAAAGCAAACTAGTACCATCCCAGGTGAAGGTATAAATGGATTCCAAGCTCCTACCCTGTTGAAAGTGGTAACTACAAAAGAAGCTTACACTAAAGCCCCTGTACACATCATAGTATAAGTGTATAAACTCGCCGTACCAGAGTCAAAGCCAGAACCCAGTAAAATCAAGCTGCCATGCAGGAACTTCCAGCATCAACAAACCTCTACAATAAATACAAAAAGTTGCTGTCCAAGAAAAACAAAGGCAAGGGACCCCTAAAATTGAAAAGTACTCCACTTCAGCCTTAACACAGGCAAAGAAGACAACTTGTCAACCATCCAAGAGCTCCATTGAGAGAAACCTCCAAATAAGCACCGCCAATGATAAATCCATAAGGCCTTTACAGCTATGTATTGAGACAAGTGTAGGACCTAAGCATGTGTAGAACTGCGGCTACCAGTATCACACACACTGACGCATAGAGAGAGAGCGAATCTGCTATGGATAGGTTTGGTAAAAATTTCACTCCTTATCCCCTCCTAACATGCAGCAAACCCTCCCCCAAACCCCCCCCCCACCTTACATATTTGATGAGCAGGTCCTCAAAGCCAGGAACCCATCCATGTGGCAAATTTAATATGTGTCCTATGATTACAAAAGATCAGATATTTGAACATCCCAGCAGCCGAAACAGGTGGTTTGAACCAAGGTTCTATGTTTCCTGTGATACCAGTAAATCTGATTTATCTTGGTAAATTGCACATATGTCAGGCATTTTATATAGGTATGACTCTCAAGGAGATTAAAGATAGAATGTATAATCATTTATAATGACATTAAAAAATCCAATCAGAAAAATGCCTTAGTCAAAACATTGCCTCAGCATTCAGGACAGCCGTTTCAGATTCAGGGTCATCTGTGGTGCACTATTATGAATAAGAGAGGAGGTAAATAGCATGAATTACTTAAAAGTGGAACTCGAATGGAGGTTGTAAAAATTAAAAGCACATCAGGAACCAGGTTTAAATCAGTTTATCAAGCAATCAAACCCATATTAGAGTCACGTAGTTTAAAATAAAAACACATAACACTATAAATGCTATATATATATATATATATATATATATATATATATATATATATATATTTTACATTCACTATCTGTACATCACCATGTTTATTTATGTTTCATACTCACTTTTACATTCATTCATACACTATTTTATTTGACATCATGATGTTTTTATTATGCTCCATGTTTCTACTAGGGTTATTTTTCATATTTTTTATTTTCATTTTCTGTTGAGATATGATATATATATTGCTGTATTGCTAAATGTCATTGATTTTATTGACATATCTTTATGCTGAATTGACCTATACATATTCATAAGACAATTTAATTAACTACTTTAATTAACTACTTTATTTTATTTAATTTAATTATTTATTTAGTCTAATTAATTATCTAGTCTAATTGCTTAATTAATTGATTGATGAAATGTAACTGCACTGTATTTAAATGCA
>NW_025060984.1:0-5220 GCF_019279795.1 Protopterus annectens | reverse complement strand
AAAATCATTTTGTATTGGATGTCAGCCTTGGATGATTACATGAGTAATATAACTATCTTGCTAATACTGGTAAATGATCTGCATGTCTTGGGATTTGCTGTTGTTCTGGACTACTGTACTACTTCTGTTGTATAGCCTGTATAATGCAGGGTTCAGCAGACTGGTTTACCATTGATGGCACAACCCATACATCTTCATAGGTGCTTATAGAGTGCATTGTAATTCTGTCTGTATCTTGAGCAGTATCATCCCTGAGTGGGGGCTGTGAACCCTCCCACCTCTGTCATCAGTACTGTGGATTTATCTGTAGGAAAGGTATTCACTGTGTGTTCCATGGGTGGGGAGATGGTTGGGACTGGAAATCATCAGTGAATAGTTCATGGTCAGATCTAAACAGTGACCGTTTACCTCTGCTGTAGTGCACCTGTTGCACATGTCAGTGATTACCACTTCTAGTATGTTTTCTCCCTTTTAGTCCATCTACCAACTGATACAGGCCATATGAGGTGATAAATCCGGGTAAGTGCTGGGTCTGGAAGTGAATACTCAGTAGGTTATCCAGTTAAGTGTAGGGTAGCTGACATTGATAAATTAACAGAGTGTCTGGTAGGACTGTCATGTTTACCACTGTCTCCAGATAGTTGTAGTGGTGCTGCCGGGTCATGGAGGGTTATCTGTAGCAGCTCACAGTTTGCATTGCATTGTGGCTGATGTTAGCTGAAACATGGATGATCACAGAGGTATCATGCTGTCCCACTAACTTGGAGGTGTAGGTATCCCCGATGAATATGGATACACCCCCTCCATGTCTGTGCCAGTCCATGTACAATGGCTGAAATGTGTGTTATGGGTTGTAGTCTGGTAGTGCCGGTGTGCTCACATGAGCCTTATACAGGTCCCAGTCATAGAACAGATGTAGATGTTGTCCATATTGAGGGGTGCTGTGAGTGCATGCATGTTGTGAGTACTACCCCTGGTGTTGAGTCACCTAACCCTCATTGGTTCCACTATTGTGCAGTTCATGGAGGTGAGATCCACCTCTGAGACCTGCCTAAAAATGGCACCATGGGTGGGCCAATAGCCTTGGCCAGCATTCCAAAGCCTTAGGCTGACACATGTAAGTTGGACATTGTTGCAGGCATGTATCCCAGCTGTGCTTGTGTCCCATCTTTCCTGTAGGTAACCTACTGGTAAGCAATACAAAGCCTGAAACCTATACAAGTCCACTAGCTTCCAAGATAGGCTTTTGGAGTGATTATGTATCAGTAGTCTGTATGTTATTGCTGTACTTAACTGTTGTCTGACTACATGGTGATTTTACACTGTATATTGTGATCAGAAAACTCTGTATAATCACATATGATGTTGGAGATGGCCTGCACTGTAGAGGTTCACAGATAGGTAGTAGGCTATCTGCCCAAGGGCATTTAGAAGCATAGCTACAGTGTGGTGGCTTTACCTGCACCATTGATGAAGTAACTGAGCCTCTGTCAAGCATAGCCAATGAAGTGATTCCAGGCAGAGTTGCTGGAAGCTGTTGAAGACTGGTGTGCTGTAGGGTGATAGGGGCACATAGTGATCTCAAAAGGGCATGTTAACATGACAAACCAACAGCATTCAATTTCCCCAACAGGTCTTGCAGCTGTAGAACTGGAGTGGCTCCCCCACACCCTGGCTGTATGTGTCTGGGACACATGATCCCAGGGGTGTATATACTGTTGCCAGTCACACATCGAGGTTTCCCCTGAAGTGTGTCAGTGAGTGGCTATGACAAATGTAGTTAGGATGTTAATGTATAGTCTTTCAATTCTTGTGTCATGTTGGTATTTCGAGAAGCTCACTGGGTGTGGGTGGCTCTGCCTGTTGTGTAGCCAAGCTTACACATAGGATTCATGGACATAGGAAATAGGCAGAAGAACGAATGTCAATAGTGTAATGGCTACATCATTTGCATAATATCTGTGCAGTCCTGGTTCAAATCCCAATAACGTCAGAGATGATTTACATGTTACATAGTATACCTTAACCACAACTTGCATATATAGGTAGTATTCCACAGAATAATAAACATTTGGAACACACAACCACTGAAATGTGTGTTAATCACCCTTGCACTACCAGTTTCCTGCTCTGAGAGGTAAAATTACCACTGCTAGGATTAGAACATGCAACCATGTACACAATCTTCACAATAACTTACCACTAAGCTACCTGAGATGTACCAACCGCAGTTGTGTATACTGACAGGTTAAAACACAAAAGGTAGGAATGTGTGGAAATAGGACAAACCGAATGTACCCAATGAAATATATATATATATATATATATATATATATATATATATATATATATATATATATAAATCAACATATATATATATATATATATATATATATATATATAGAGAGAGAGAGAGAGAGAGAGATATATGTCGATATATGGGGATATACATATATATGTAGATATATAGATAGGTTAACAACATCTACATAACCATGGAGGTACATATAAATGGGATACCTACCAAATACCTGCTTGACATACCAACGTGTAATCACAAGGCTTAAAGTCTGAAAGACCCAGTACAAAATACAAAAGCGTGAGGTTTAAAATCCCGATGTTAAGGGACACTTAGTCAGTGCTTCTGGTGTTGCAGTTTAGGTAGGTTACTGTGTGTAAGTGTGTTTCTGAGGGCTGTTGTGTAAGTTTTGTTCTGAGTGTGAGTGTGTTCCTGGGGACTGTAATGTGTGGGTGTGGGTTTGCTTTGTGCCTGTTTGTGCAATCTGGGAGGTAGAATATTAAAGTGGGTGTGGGGCAGCCCCCACATGGGGTGTAGGGGCTTGCCCACCTGCTCATATGTAGTGTAGGATGGTTTGTTTGGATGGGGGGCAGTGTGTGTGCGTGTGTGTTCCATGTTTATCTTACTTTCGCGAGTTACTGTCACTGTCAGTAATGTGGGGTATGGGAGTCTGGGCCTGGTACTGTGGGCGTCAGAATTGTGTGGTTTCAGGATTCCATAGGTATCCCGTATACAGCGGTTGAAATGTTCAAATATGAGTATAACATGGACCATAGCAATCACACATTCCGCCACGACCAAACTTTATGAACAAAGGATATGGAGAGTACATGCCTATACACCATTACAAATATGTGCTATGGACATGAGCCAATGATAGGGTTACCATCTGTCCCACTTTGCGAGGGACAGTCCCTCTTTGGGCAGTTGTGTCCTGACCAAAAATATTAAACGTGGCAAATGTCCTGAGATTGTAGGACATAATTATGTCCCATATGTAATGTAATAGTTGCATACAATAGTTCTTTCTGTATCTAAAATGCCTACATGTTACAAGAAACAGGATAAGCAACTAAACTGCTACAAGAATAAGCTTATATTTATGCAAAAAAGGAAAGTTCTATCCATTGTACTGTCCGTGGGTTTGTGTCGGCCTGTAAAATCTGATGTGTGTCCCGAAAAATGTCCTACTATAGCCATTTGAAAAGGTGGCAACCCTAGCCAAAGAGGGTCAGTCACCAACACAACTCCAATGACTGCAAATAACTATGACAGAAATATACAGCTTTCATGTAGCAACACTTTATTACATTCCGATGTATTGCCGAAAGGATTCAAGGACTAACATCACCTGCATGCTATATAGGAACCAATTAACAGTGCCTTAATGAATCAGCCTGCAATTACCATAGTATTAGTCAACTAAAAGATAGGTGTTCAAATAGGGAAGGAACCCTCACGCACATATCGATTATGTATAAAAGCAGTTCCTACACACCTGCATCTGCTATGTACACCCACCAACATCACCCCCACACCTAATCAAATTACAATACAAACTGTAATAACATCACAAATCATTCACTCACTGTACAACATCTGCAGAAGCCTTAACATACCTTGTCAGAGACACACTAACATGGCCCTATGTGAAATAGTTGCTGTTATACAATGGAACAGCTGCTGATGTTACAGGGTTTGTTTGCACTAATCCCATTTCAGAGGGTTGTGTGTACACCGGGAAGTGTTATCAATTACTGATTAACAGCACAGTATGATACACATGTACACCAAACCAAGGATGTCTGGTGAGCACACTGTAAACCACCTAACAGTTCATGCATAGCCATACTGCCCAAACCTCCTTGCCAGACTGAAATATCTGCAGAAGTATCAGGTACAAACAAACCCTGCATAAGTAGCAATGTTCTTAAATATAACAGCTGTACTCACATGTAGAACATCTTCTAGCCATTACACACAATCCACGGGAGTCATGAAGCTAATATATCTCTGTCTGTCTCCATATAGCTGTTGAAATACATCACAAACAGCACATCCAGGCCATTTTCCTCGAAAGTAAGGTAAACAGACAATGCCCAAGTGGGGTACTCAATTATACACCACTGTTGCATCTAATTAACTACTTTGGAACACCAATTGGTGGTCGGGATAGCACATGTTACCAATATTTAACTATAAAAGGATGGCTTATCACACATTCAAACCATCTGTATATACTAGCAGAACGTTACAAAGAAGATTGAAACACAAACTGAAAAGGATTGAATTAACAGACAATGACACCTTGGGTTACTAATAAGTTATGTAGAACACTCAGTATGTCTGTGTATGTAGTACCTGTTCTGTAATATTTAAAGTGTACGCAATCCATATAATGGAAACAGTTATCTTGTAGTGATGTATTGTTGAGCATAGTAATGCTTGTAGTATTTATGTGTGTACTGCTGTAGGTCACAAGGCAAACACCACATACATCACAAGGGATGCTATATAAGGGCTTTGAACCCAAATATTCCTCACTAGCCACTGTCAGTGGCAGGGCTGGTCCAACAAGTATGTACTATAACAGGGGATAGTATATGTTGATATATTGTAACAATAGGCATATGTATGGGTGTATTACTGAGAATAACATGTCGATGGTTGGCCCACTGTGCAATTATGATTTGCATTATGGGATATTGTGCCAATAACTGTGTAATGTACAGTATTGTAGGCAGATATGTATTGCAAGTTACATAGCATTACTGTTATGTTAGGCAAATATGTCTATTGGCATTTACAATACACAATAACAGGATACCTATGACTTGTAGTCACCCGACAGTTTATCAGCATGATAGCAAAGTAAAATGGAAGAGCTAGTTTCACCCGGACTTCCAGGTTTATAGCACTGA
>NW_025060983.1:0-5273 GCF_019279795.1 Protopterus annectens | reverse complement strand
CCCTGTAGCATGGCTGCACATGGTTCCATGGCCTTTGTATAATGGTCAAAATGTAGATGTGGAACACTAGACATCCTACAGACCTGTGCACTTCTTTTGTAGCCAAAACATCAATCCACCACATAAGATGTGTTGAACATCTTGAGGGTGTTGCAACATGACAGCAGTCACCTGTACAGTATCCACATCAGGCCACAGATACAGTACATTCCCGTTGCTGGTGATGGACATAAATGCCATACTAGCTCCTCATGTCTGTGTGTGTGTGTGTGTGTGTGTGTGTGTGTGTGTGTGTGTGTGTGTGTGTGTGTGTGTGTGTGTACACAGATGTCATGTGGGACATGGTGTACCAACGTGTTTGCCATGTCTGGCCATAGTTGCCAGGCTGCAGCAATATGGTTGCAGATGTGCAGGGGTGTCATCCATATACCCATCAGTGACCTGTGTCACAACTTCCACATCATGGTTTAGTGTGTATACACCTCAGTGACGTGGGTCACATTCCACAGTATATATGTATTGTATCTGAACACAGTCATGGCTATGAACCCTGTCTGTAACTCACACTGTATAGCACTAGAGACGCCTCATGATTCCCTGCAATGGCCATGCACATCAGCTAAATTTGCAGTATATCTGTAGGGTGGACAGACAACACTGAATTGGTACACCATTGCACCACTGTATATTTGACAGGACACCATTGTGTTAAACATGTATGCATGTCATTGCACACGTCAGCAGATCATATGTCATACTACATGTGATTATCAAGGTCATATGCCACACATCAGGCAGGTGTACTGTTAATCTGTGCTGGTCCACATGGTGTAACACAGGGATGTTTGCTAACCACTACTATGATTGTGTAATTTGCATGCCATCTGCTATGACACATGCATGCTGTTGTGTGCAACCTAGGGATGTATAATAACTATCACTATTATTGTCTGAGCTGCATGCCGTCTGCCGTATCACATGCATGTTGCATGCCTTCTGTCATATCACATGTATGTGTGTGTATGTCTATTGTATAGATTGCAATGTACAGTTCTTGTCTGCCCTCACAGGTGATGTAGGTGCATTGCCCTCCTGCAGTACATCAGATGTTAGTGTCCCCACAGAATCTAGCAGTGATAAGGAATGTATGATTGGGACAAAGGCAGAGTTGTCAGGAGCTGAAACTGTGCCATTGGTTGCCATTCCATCTATATCCACTTCATCCCCGCACACAGATCCCATACCTGCACATACCCCATCACCTGTGGCCATAGAGGAAGGACAGTTGGCACGTGGTAGCTTGGAACAGAAATGTGTGGGGGCTATGGAAGGTGTGCCTGCACACCATGGTGTCAGTCAAACTACTGGTGGTGCCCCACAAAGGCATGTGGCCAGTACTGTTTGTAGGAGGACCTCTGGCCAACATGTTCCTGCATGACACAACACAGCAGCTGGTCTCACCAGACACATGTTTCTGGCTGTAATGAAGGCACAGGCACATGCTGAACAGCGCAACAGAGAAGATCACAGGCTACAGAGGGCAGCTGTCCATATCTTAAACAACAGCATCCAGGCAATGGTAAATGCTCAACAGCAGATTGCTGATGCTTTGGATAGATGGTTGGGTGCCATGGTTGGAGTCCTTGACTGTGGAATGACAATCCACGAGCATGAGCTGTCTGTGTTGGAACATCTGGTAGGAGTGAGGCATCGGGTACATGGACGTAGGCCTGCTACATCACCTGTGTCAGGTCTACATGTACGAGCTACCTCACATGCCTGCTCCCATAGTGGCAGTAGCAGCAGCAGTGCATCTGGTGCTGTGCTGTCCACACCACGACACAGCAGGCCACATGCACGTGGCCTGGGACGGTCCCAACAGGGACATGGTTCCAGTGGACTAGTGACATCAGACAGTACCCAATCTGCACATCTGTCTTGTAGTGCCCGTGCAACCCCTGGCAGGCACAGGTCACATGTCCTTGGCCGGACACCGTGAACTGCAAAACCTCGCCTGTACTGTCTGCAGCTGTCAATAATACCCCTATGTAGGCCAGACACATGGGAGAACTGTCTGCAGACATACATGCACACACTGGACACATATGTAGGGCACCGCAACACACACATGCATAACATCCACACATGCCCAATTAGATCAAAGACCCAAACCCACACACATGATGTCATCCAATGGTGCAGCCTAGGCCTCTGGCAAACATTAACACCCTGTGCATATGATGATGCCTTTGCCGCATCCCTGACATGCATACCATCGGTACAGGGACATGCTCATATGGTTTGATGCACAGGGTGAACAGACTAGGATGATACGTGTAGTTCACAAATGTTGAGGACTGTTGACAGGCAGCAGATATACCATGTAGTACAGGTGTACAATACTGTTAACAGTATGTGTCTTGTGTAAAAACAGTGCTAGATGCAAACATTAACACCCTGTGCATATGATGATGCCTGTGCCTCATCCCTGACATCCACACCATCAGTGCAGGGACATGCTCATATGGTCTGATGCATGGGGTGAACAGACTAGGATGATATGTGTAGTTTACAAATGTTAAGGACTGTTGACAGGCAGCAGATATATCATGTAGTACAGGTGTACAATACTTTTAACAGTATGTGTCTTGTATAACAACAGTAAATGCATGTTGGTCATGATGTTCTGCTGTCCTTCTTCAGGTCTAATTGCATGTGCCGATGGATGTCAGTGTTTGCAGTTAAGTGTCCCATATGTCAGTGTGGACTACTCACAGCTATGTATGAATATACATGCACCATGTGGATATCACACATTAATCCACAGTATGAATATACCAGCATGCACCATGTAGCTGCCACATACCAGTGAGAATGTCCATGTTACAAAGCTATTCCAAGAGAATGATAGCTGTGTATTAAGCTACTGTGGCTACAGACGTGACATCCATAAAGGGTGACATCACAGGTACAGTTACATGGAGGGGTGAGGTAAGAGAGTGGTCTAGCTGATTACAAGGGTAGAGGCCAGTGGAAAGTGTGATGCCTCAATGGGAATCAGTAATAAACGTTCCCATGACAGGATGCCAACACACAACTGCACCCACACACTCAGGTATTAAAACACACGTATTCAGTGCCACTGTAACACACACACACACACACACACACACACACACACACACACACACACACACACACACACAGCTTCACCGACACAGAAACACATACTCGCATACAGTTGCTACTGGTGGGATGAGGACCCCTGCCTATGTGCAAATCCTCATTACAGTACTGTGCACTTACATGATGCGCCACAGAGAATAAACATGTACAGGTAGTCAGTATGGTTTAGGATCAGAGACATCAACATGGATAGTTGAATGCATCACCTGGATGGTGTGAGGGGTCTTAGTTCAGTATGGTAACATACATCCTCACCCCAGGGACCAGTCAGCTCTACATACACACTGTGGCATTCAGTAATTAATACACCTATGTCATGCACATACAGATAATGTGAGATACATGCTATGTCCTGCACATTGCAGTCTGTGATACCTCACATGTGTGAGATACATGCCCCTGCCTATGTCCTGCTTTCTACATTGCAGTCTGTACAGATGTGTACACTAGTGTACAGGAGAGTGAGTAACAATTGAGATGTATTCCACAATACTGTACATATATGGACACACATGCAACCACACATGCCAGTACTGTGAATCTCAGACCTGCCTAGCTCATGTTATCTATGTCAGACGTACAGCAGTATTGCATGCATTACAAACTGTACTGACGCTTTCAACAGTGCTGATATATGCACTAGGGATGTCATATCTATTAACAGGTGTCAAGTGATTTACCTTCGCTGTCACCCTGACTACTGTCTAAGTTGTGTCTTATGTCCTTCAATTAACAAAACTATTGCTTACCAGTTACACAGAGTATTGTAGGACCGCTTGTGACACACCTGTGAGCTGTCCACAGCAACCATCCATCTGCAAAGTTATTGCCACTTAGTTATTTCAACACATTTGTCCATACCTGTGGTACATCTTTCTGTACATTCAGCATATCACCATATACAGTTGGCAATGTTGAGGCTGCATTGCAGCTGCATGATGTACTAGGATACACGCCACCTGCATACATCAGCAACTGCACACACATGTTATCTGAATGCACAACACTACTTGTACAGGTGTGTAGGTCCTACAATCCTGACATTTGGTCATGTTTGTAGGCATTGCAATTGGTGGATATGTGTAATGACATACATGACATATGGACTGTTGTATGATATGATGGGTGACCAGTACAGAGGGGATGTTACCTCTGTCAACATTGATATCACACCTTATGTACTGTTAGCATTCAGCAGCCATGGACCTACATTCCATGTGCATGTGTGTAATGGCTGTAGGCACCTGTTTGTAGAAAGGACTACAACAACTATGCTATTTACAGGTATGTTGTGTGTGTGGCATGTACATGCCCAGGGCAGGTACATGTATGTCATATCCATACATGAGGGTGTGTACTGGTGTACAGTAACAGACATCTGCTAATGGTGGAATGTACCGAGGGCCCTTGGTATGTGTACAGCTGACCTTGTCACAGACAGTGGTATCACTGCATTGCGTAGCATATGATGCAACTGTGTCAGTACATGTGTACTGTCTACAGTTGATGTAGAGCTTAGTACAGTACACAGGTCAAGGGTCACATGGTGGTGTACTCCTCTGTCATACAACATGTATGGTTGCGTGCTGGTGGTCCAAGGACATGGTGATATCTGCAGTTTACATCCTAGAATGCAGCATGTGACACTGTGTCCTGCACATGGTGAATATGTGATGCCTTTCATGGGGAGACCGGTCAGTACATGTGAGTGGCCTCTATGTATGTGGGTACACGACCTGGAGTGGTCCGTACCTGTGTTATGGCCCACATGTCTGGTTCTGAGGTATATGGTGGTAGTGCTAGGTTCTGAGGTACATGGTGGCAGTGCTATTGTGCACTACAGAGACATCAGCCAGAAGTTCCTCACTGCACAGATGTCAGTACTCCCCATTGTTGGATCTACAGTGGCCAGCTGTGAATATGGATGCTACACATCTAGCACTGGTTAGCATGAGAAAACAATGCAGTTGTTCTGTAGGTGTATGGGAGTTAACCTGTGTTTAGGACAATTGCCTTGGAATGGCACTGTGTGGGCGGATGCGACTTGGGTAATATCCACACTCCCTTGTATCATGGATGCATGTGAA
>NW_025060982.1:0-5355 GCF_019279795.1 Protopterus annectens | reverse complement strand
TCACGTGTGAACATCCTGATCAGTCATGTCTGTTTTTAGGAAAACATAGTGTGTTTTTCCATCCTGTTGTTTTAGGAGACATATTGTGTCCATTTTTTTATATGCAGAAAAACATGTCAGTGTTCTTTAAAAGCAGATTTTGCATTTTTGCTCTTGCATACATCCTGTTTTTAAGTCTGTAAGGGAAAATGTCCATTCAGCAGGTTCCTTATTTTCCAAGCCATGGTCATTTAGTATGACTGCTGATCACATATTACTAAACTCTGTTTCTGCATTTAAGCAAGCTTTTTCTTTCAGCATATTTACAACATAATTAATTTCAGCCTTATATTAATAAAATCTAACATATATTATAAGACGCAGACTATTAGGGCTTTATACCTATCCTTGCATGATTATTATATTGTATTGTGGTGCATATGGACCTTCATCTATTGTAGGTTAGAACAGTAGGTGGTCTACATGACTACAGTGAAAACCTGCTAATAATGAGTGAAAAAAATCTACAGAAAGAGAAATGTGGAGTTCTATCACACTGTACTATCACTAATTTAATACATGTGAAAAAAATAACCCCAGCTTCAAAAAGCAAAGTTGATATAAAAGGCAGGAAAAAGCAACTAGATCATCCAGTAGTTTCATATGGCACTCCAAAGAATATTATACACGCCAAGCATATGAAGCAGGTTCTGCAGGTAACTGCAGTTTGTGCCCCTATCCTTAGAATTTGGTATTACATTCAAATGTGCAAATTAGCCAGACAGGCTCTACCGGTAAAATACTGAAGGTAGCAGCTGCCCTTGCTGTCCTGTCAAGAAGGAGGTCTCAAGATCAGGGAATAATAAAATGTAATGAAGTTGTTGCCAGTGCAAGATAGTAGAACATTTCCTGCCAAAAGGAGAAGGTGACAAACAGAGTGTTATTCTTCCAAATGGCATGATGTGTTAAGAACATGTTCATTGTACTAGTGGTGGGAAGGCCACATTGGTCAATCCTTGCAGTTGCTCCACACTAAAATTCTAAAAATAGATATTCAGGTCCCAGAAAGTTAGCTTCATTGCTGGCAACCTCAAACCTGTGTGATTTGACCAAGCTGTGACTGCAAAATTGAGGCCTGACAGGTAGGATTTAAACCATAACCATTGTGGCTTCTTCCATGTTAACTTCTACTTCACAGCTATGAGAGAAATATCAACACCAAAGAGATCTTCAGGCACAAAAAGAGAAATCTTTCTGAAATCCTTACAAGTTATTCATCTCTCCAGCCATGTGTTAAACAAAGAATATCAGCATGAGTCAAATCCCAATAATCTCAAAAGATAACAAAGTTTGTGTAAATATGCAACACTGCAAAATATCCCAATAGAATAATCATCTGGAGCCCTTAATAAAATGTGAAGTGCAAAACTGTCCAACACATTGCAAATTGGGTCTAATGGGGAAAAAGGAAAGAAGAAAAAGGTCTCCATTCATTCCATCTGGGAATGTGGGAGTACATAGCCATAGCCGAATAAGTAACACAGGGGCAATTAAATGTCTTACAAAATGCATCCTTTCAAATGTATGACTGAGTGGCCATTTTGTAATGGCACAGAGGACACTGCAGAAGTCATTCAGGCTTTCACTGTTACTTACTGCATATCAGCATTGTTGAACATTACAAAGATCAGGACAGAAGTATTCAGAAGTGAACTCGATGCAGAAGGCCAGTCAGTCTCCCTATTATTTCTGCCATATGCCAACACACTGCTGAATAAAACAAGCATAACCAATAAAGAACGATTCAAAAATAAACTTTGTAGGTCATAGGTTTCCCAAAACCTACACGAGTCCATTGAGTTCTAAATATTCAAAGTCATACCATTTAGCTAAGGTCAGAAGGTAATGACATGCAGCTAATGATCAAAGTACAAGTGGGAAAATATTAGAAGTCACATAACAGAGTATGGATGGGAAGATGTTTCCAGGAGTAAACACCTTTTATGCTCCACTGCAGTCCATCTAGAGACAGCCGACAGGTGGGCCCAGGAAATGGGAAAACAAGCCTTATTTACAGTGGCAGCTAGTAACTTCAGAGAAAGAGGGTGCAGAAAGCAACAGAATGAGCAGGGAGCATTAATGTGATTGAGCAACATAACAGCAGAGCCAGCTTTGAGCGTGGGTGCAGTTTTACATAAATAACTGGTTATACTTACTGAATATTTTAAATAGTCTTCCAACTGTAGTCTACTTCTTGAGAATACAAGTCAGACCTACTTTGAGAATGAGACAAGTTTAGATGTGTGAGCTAGTTATGGGCACATTATTGACACTGTATACTTCATATGACAAACTGTGATCAAAATAAAAAAAATGTCCACAGTGTGGTATGTCAACTTGTTTTACTAAACCAAGAAGAAACTTCACAGTGTGGAGGGTGTGATGCTCACTTCCTGAATGATGTTAAGCACCTAGTTCAATAATAAAAACCAAACTGCAAACTACTTTACAAATAAAATAGAAAATAGTAGGTAATCCACAGTTGAGTTAAAAATGGAATGATCTTTATTGAAACACACAAATAAGTGATCCTGGATAATATAAAGCAACAAAAATATTCCTTATTTGTATATAATTAGGTTATTTGGAGCAAGGGAGCTGTTATAGAGGGTAGTTCTTTTAAGAACAAACAAAGCATTACATTTGTTCTTTTAACCAAGCCCCCTTTCCCCCTTAAGTACCTAAAACTGAAACTAAAAAGCTAAAGAAAATTTTCAATGTAAGACCAGCTTATTAGCACTTCATATAGACTAACCAAATAATCCAAACTACATTAAGAAATTAACTAACAAACTGATTAGCTAACTAACAAAAAGATCTACCACTAGGCATCTATCAGAATAAATATTAGTAAATATGAACTAAACCAATTTTAACAACGATTGCTTTCATATCAAATAACTTTGTCATGTTTGTGTGTTAATAACAAATTATAAAATGAAAGAAGGCGTGTATAAATCTACAAGTGAAAACCTAAGTAGGATAAAAAACAAAACTATACTTGCTAAGGTGGAAATACAGTGATAAATGTTAAAAATAAAGCTCTAATGCAATGGGGATCTGTTAAAGTGTGGCATCTAACTAGAAACTCAGTTTGAATGTGTAAGAGTGCACTCGAGCCATTTGAAAACAAATGGACCCTTATATGTGGAGCTATCAGAAATGCACCATATGGACTTCAAGTAGCTAAACCATGTGCTTTTTATACTTACAAGTATGTGCAGAACAAAGTTGTGTTTAATTAATTAAAAAACTGTTATGAAGTTAATCCTGCTCGATGTGCCTAGCATTAACAGGCTCACATGAATGGTGCTAAAGTGAAATGATGCAACTAATCACCATGCTTGGAAGTGAAATAACATGACGACTCACCCTGTTTGGAAAATAAACCTGTAAAACCAGAAGGACTGATGGAAAAATAATGTAGCTTGTGTATATAATATGTTACATACATTTTGAGTGTTATAACAAACCTTTAGCAAAACAGGAAATAGAAAATCAAACCATCAAACCACTTAATCCCACAAAATAAGGTAATTTATCTATAAGAATCTTAGCAAACTATCTCCTGAATTGCATGAAACTGACAAAGTAACCTAAAATTATTAAGACTACAATTTTCTAACATATAAAGTAACATTAAATCTTCCTAATCGGTTAGGAAAATGTTAAGAATGTTAAAAAAAAGTTAAAAATACGAGAGAATGTTTAACAGATAAACCATACTAAAATATAAATAAATGAATAAATGATAAAAAAAGAACTGAAATGCATGAAAAGGAATTTTGGATGGAAATATATTTACAGCAAAATCTAGAAGAAAAAGAGTCTACTTAGGCTTCTTGTTAAAGCACAGTCCCCTATGTGGAATAATATGGATGAACCCCCGATAGCTGGATGGTTTAATACATTAACCAATGGCAGCTACAACCTCATAAAACTGCACCTTAAAGATAATCAGGCTATACAGTAGGCAGCTAAAGCAGTAATCTCGGAGCTCCAAAAAGGCTATATTAAATGAGAACCATGGATTTCTTCAAAAATGTGACCAAGGCCATTGACGAGGGGGAAATCTGTGCACACATCATATCTCGACTTGGCAAAGGCCTTTGACACAATCCCACATTCAGCATTACCAATAAACTTAGCAAGCTGAGTGTAAACCTCTTTGTTGTAAGATGGGTTGCCAACTGGCTCACAAACTAGTCAAACATTAAGCTGGTCAAACATTATCAAAGTGGGTGACTCCTCATCAACCAGCAGACCACCTGTCACCGGCAAAGTTTTACGAGGTCAGTAGGCAGAGCCCTATTATTTAGTAGCAGCAAGCACATAAAATTTCAGGCAAAAACTAAGGGCTATAGGCTGATGGGATTTGAGGGACACAACTGCAAACTTCAGTTTAAATTGGCTGAACCCCTAATGATGTCAATATACTTTAGGAGGTCTTTTTCAAACCAACAACTGATGTCTTAGTCTGGTCTCAAACTAGATGCAAACAAAATGAAGATAATCATTCCTTTAATAAAAACAATGTCCTTTCACACTATCAGATTAACGAAAAGCAACACCCATAATATTACCCAAAAAGTGGTAAAGGGATTTGAAATCCACCGATAGACTGGGCCTTAACTTCCTTCACTGTAGTAAGGAAGGGTTTCTTTGTTTACTTCATTTTACAAAGGCATCATCTCTAGAACAAAGGAGGGTTTGTAACCCCTCTGTAGTAATCTGGCACCCATAATTGGAGTGGCAATGCCATTTTGACATGGCCTGGCTTGCCTGTAGCAACTGGAAACCTCTTGGGGTTTCTAACTAAAGTCAAGGGACTCCGTCAGCCTTTGCAAGATCGACTTAAGTCCCTGTCTGCTTATTATTGTACAGACTTCTGGAGACTTATGCCTGGCTTTGGCGGTCTCTGGCCAAACCTAATGGTGCTGCATCCATATATCAGCAGGACTTAGCTATCTATTCCAGGGACCTAAATATGGCCTACGGCAATGGGATGTTGCTGAGAGGACAGTTGTTTCCAGTGATGGACGCATCTTCGGAATAGGCTGCCAATTCATGTGAAGCAGAGCACCTCTATGACACTGTTCAAAAGGAACCCGGACGAGTGGATGGGCCCCATAAATTCTTAGCGGGGATAGCGTTCACAACCCTCCTTGACCTGGGCAGTGATTTCTAAACACAATCCTGGCTATTGACTAGAGTATATATGGTATTAAATTGGGATGAAACAGTGAGCCTGGAAATGACCTCTGGGTCAATAGCCTGGTAACCTCCTATGATCCGATGATCTTATGAACTTGTGCT
>NW_025060981.1:0-5016 GCF_019279795.1 Protopterus annectens | reverse complement strand
CAATTGACTTACCAAGTACACCTGCAAGTACAATTCCTGCCAGCTAAGCAGAATCCTCACGGATCCCCACGAGTGGAAACTGGATCCACAAGTCTTCATCATAATGAAGAAATGGGGATGCTCAGACAGACATAGATCTTTTTGCCTCCCCAAACAACTGCCAACTACAGAGATTCTGCACAAGGACGTATCTGAAGCAAGCATGGAAAGTGGATGCTCTATCATTCAGCTGCCTCTTCTCCCCAAGGTACTCCTAAAGGTCAGACAAGAGAAGCCAGAAATGATTCTGATTGCTCCCGACTGGCCCTGCCCAATCCTAAAGAGCTTGTCTCAAGGCCCAGCCTGGACATTGCCTCTAATTCCTCATTTACTGACCCAACGAAACAATCCGATCCTGCACAGCCATCTCAGAACCCTAAATCTGGCAGCATGGCAGATAATGTAGCCATTCAGAACACACCTTTCTCTAAGACAGTGAAGGATGTTATTTTGGAGGCCAGGAGGCCCAGTACCAGAAAATCTTACGCAGAAAAATGGAAAAGATTCTGTGCTTGGAACCAGGCACAAGGAATTGACACGTTTTGTCCCAAATATTCCTCAGATTTTACAATACCTAACTGAGATGCTGGACAAAGGTCTGTCCTTTTCATCAATTAAAATCCATGCCTCTGCCATTTCAGCTCATTACAATACGGAACCACCATTTTTTTCACATCCATTGCTAAGACTACCTCAGAGGGGCCAAAAACACAAGACCCCCAAGGAGAGCACCAATATCTGCATGGGACCTCAATTATGTCTTTGAAGAACTCGCACTGCCTCCTTTTGAGCCAGCCAATACAGCTGAAATAAAGTTCTTATCTTGGAAAACAGCTCTGCTCCTAGCAATAACCTCTGCAAGATGAGTCTGAGTTACATGCGCTCATGGCTGTGGAACCTTTTATCATTGTCCTTCCAGACAAGGTTTCTCTGAGGACGAACCCGACATTTATGCCTAAAGTAATGTCCAGTGTGGCCCTTAACCAAACCATTCATTTGCCTACCTTTTATCCAAACCCACAGAATAAGGGTGAGAGACTCTTGCTTTCTTTGGACATACACAGACAGCTACTCTTCTGCTTGGACAGAACTAAAGCTTTCAGAAAGACTGAGCAACTCTTAGTAGCGTGTGCTGCAGGATCACAAGGAAAGGCTATCTCAAAGCACACTATTTTAAAATGGATAGGCACTGCATTCGTTTCTGCTATTCACAACATAGCAGATCAGTGCCTAAGCGCATTAGGCCTCACTCGACCAGAGCAGCAGCCACTTCAGCAGCCTTCCTCAGAGTAGAACCAACCAAAGACATTTTAGAGGCTGCAACTTGGAGTTCAGTGCACACTTTTACCAAGCACTACCACTTACCTCTCTACTCTAAATCCAGAGCAGGCTATGCCACTTCAGTTCTGCAGGGCCTTATAGCCTCTCCTAATTCTATTTAGACCCAGCCACCCAACCTCAGCTTTGGGATTCAACCCAAGTGTAATGACTGCAACAGTGAAACACGAACGTAGTACAGTTGTGTACCTACCATAAATGTAGATATTCGAGTGTATTCACTGTTGCAGTCCAGGTTACTCACCCACCATCCCCCTTTTCTTTGCTGGGACTTAACTGTACTTCTCTATCCTATACAACCTATGTGGTGTATTTGCTTGTAGATGAAGGAAATGTTTATTTTTGTGCATGCTTACTTATTGACATAATTCTCAGCCTACCAATTTGGGGGCACCTAACATGTGGGGCAAGAAAAACTGAAGAAAATGGCGTCTGCTGCATCGTTTATACCCCTGGCACACTGATGTCAGGGAGGAGGCGACATCCGACGCTGGACCTAGTCTTTGGAATTCGGGCCGACTGTGGGTAGCCTGTCAGCAGGATAACCCAAGTGTAATGACTGCAACAGTGAATACACTCTAACATCTACATTTATGGTAGGTACACAACTGTACTTTCCGCTGCACAAGGGCGGGCCCACAACCGACCCTGGAAACTACTGACCAATAAGCCTTACCAGTCTGATCTGTAAGGCAATGGAGCAAGTCATTATGGAACTCATAAATGGAGAGATTGGAAACCTCCAAACACTTGACTCCACTCAGTTTGCCTTTGTCAAGGGCATATCATGCCTCCTGAACATGGTGGACGACTTTGAGACAGTTACTCAGGCTATAGATAAGGGAAAGGAGGTACACACTGCTTACCTTGGCCTTGCTAAAGCATTTGAAACCATTCCCCATACTGGTATTATTGATAGTCACTAACCTGGGCATAAACCCTTGCGTCACAAGATGCATCGCAAACTGGCTCTCTGACAGGACCCACAAAGTAAGACTAGCGGGATCTATGCCCAAATCCAGACCAGTAACGAGCAGTATGCCTCAGGGTTCTGTCTTGAAGCCCCTCTTGTTTGGCTTATACTTCTCTGAAGTACAGACAAACACTGAAGGGCTGTGGCTGACAAAGTTTGCAGACTACTGCAAACTAGGTGCTTTAATAGTCTCCGGCCGACATGGGTATCCTCCAGAAGGGCCTTAATGAGACTGATGCATGGTGTCAAAGCCATGGTCTCGAGCTCAATGCTAAAAAATGCGTAGTAATCCCCTTTGGGAAAAAGAGTACCCGTGAACTACCATATAGGAGGTAACCCCCTGAAATCTGAAGTAGTAATATGGGATCTAGGGCACCAAGTAGATAGTCAGCTTTCCTTTGATAACCATGTTGCCAAGGTGGTTAGAAAATCCTTCTGTGTGACCCATCTGATCATGAAAGGGTTATCAGGAATCTAAGGATATGTAATGGTGCCCCTCTACTCTTCCTCATCAGACCCACATTGGTACAATGCCAAATGGTATAATGCCTGGCTAGGCATCTCCAGCAGCTGGAGAGAGACCACAGAAGGCCTCACTACTGGCCTCAAACAGTTTCCCCTATGCCTTCTGCGATTGAAAAAAAACTAAGGCTTTTCTCTGTTGCATACCGCCTTCTCAGAGGCGATCTGTCTAATATACAGAGCCATGTCCAACCCAAAACTGTTGAACATGCTCCATCTTAACAAAACCAAATCCACTCAAGCTGCATGCTCTAGGGATATAAACCTCAACACAACAATGAATAGAACATGCTGGAGGGATAGATTCCCTTCGCAAAGACTTCCTTTGCTATGGAACAAGGTCCCGATCTACATTAGACAGAGCCCTTCATGAGGAGCCTTGACAAGTGGCTTGGTAATAGAAAGTTCACACCAGGGATCATACCACCAGCTCTACTAGATAGTGTCCAAGGGTACTAGCTGCGGGAAAGGGGCCCGGGAACTAACCAAAGGGCAGTGAATACCGCACAATAATATTTCCCGGGGGATAGCCATAAAATATATATATATATATATATATATATATATATATATATATATATAAAAATAAAGAGAGAGAGAAAAAGAGAATAGGAGAGATATAAGAGAAAAGAGAGAATAAGAGATATGAGAAAAGAAGATATAGAGAAAAAAGGGGAAAAGAAATAAGAGAGATAAATAAAGGGGAATAATATAGAAAAAATGAGAAAAAGGGGATAAATAGGAATAAAATAAAAAATAAAAATAAATATAGAAAAAAGAAAAAGAAAAAAATTAAGAAATAAATAAGAAAAAAAAATATAAAAAAGAAATATAAAAAAAAAATAAATAAGATAAAAAAATATAGAATGAAAAATATAGATATAGATATAAAAGATATAATAAAATAGAATAGATATACATATAGAATGATATACATAATATATACATATATATGATATACATATAAAAAGATATACATTAAATAAATACATAGTATAATATATAATTAGATATGATAATATGAATGATACATATAGTATAGATATACAATAATATGATATACATATAGATATGTATACATATAATATGAAATACATAATATATATTATAATATATATATGTGTGTATATATATATATTATATATATATAAAACCCCCGGTGTATATATATGTGTGTTTATATATATATATATATATATATATATATAAAAAATAATATATATATATATATATGTGTGTGTGTTATATTTTTTATATATGTTTTTGTGTGTGTGTGTGTGTGTGTGTGTATATATATATATATATATATATATATATATATATATATATATATATATATATTTTACGTTTGTTGACCGGGCTAGTCTAGCTGGAGATATTTCCATTTTCAGTAGAGGCCCGGGGAGAAAAGCTCCACAGAGAATACAATAAAGAAAAGCATACTTGTGTTTCAAATAAAGTTTGTAAGAGACAAAAGCTAACAACTCTACAGTTCCTTATTACTAAGTGAGTCAATTACTAACTCACACAGTTGCAGTCCAAAAAAAAAAAAAACACTTATACAAACATAAAATACTAAGTATGATAATGATATTAAATGAAATAATTACTACCACACACAGTTAAAGTCAAAAACATTATATAAAGTTAAAAATACTTTGTAAGATATTGATACAGGTAGGAAGTAAAGAAAAGAGCTAAGAATAAGGAAATTAAAGGGTTAGTTTGGAAAGGAGAACAAGTAAGACGTAAACAGAAGTAATTGGAAGACAAGTGGCAGTAAAAAAGAAAGAAGTGGAGGTTTGGGGTAAACAAGAAGTAGGAGATAGTATCAAGTAGAGTATAAGTAGTGGAAAGTTAATCAGGTTTACTACAGGTGCACAGCCAGTGGTTTTGGAAGTGCAGTTTAATGTTTTGTTTAAAAAGAGGCAATGATGTAATCTTTGTAATGTTGCTAGGTAGTAAATTCCATTTTTACCTACTGAATTGGTAAAAGGAGTCACCACAGGTTTTTGATTTTATAGAACTAGCCAATAGTTTACTAGAGGGGCGGGAGAGTTAAGATTGTTATAGGGGATTATGAGTTGAGAGAGTATAGGGGTGTTCATTGGTTGGTACAGAATTTTATGGGCAAAATTTTTTTG
>NW_025060980.1:0-4003 GCF_019279795.1 Protopterus annectens | reverse complement strand
CCTTTCTTCTCTCATCATTTTCTCCCCATTGGTAGGTGCTTCAGAAACAACTAACAAGCCTGGAAAGATGCCAAAACCATGAGGCAGCAGTGTTTTAAGAGAGAGAAATCAAGGCGTTTAGAATTGACCCAAAATGGCCAATAAAACTACAACTTCTAGCCAGTAACCACTCCTACAGGGACAGGCAGGCTGCTCAGTGTTAACCACTGCCACTGGTGAACACAGAGACTTCCCTTTAGCCCAAGGAAGCACTGGCCTCCAAGAAACTTACAAACAGTTCAGAACAGCAAATCTGTAACTGAACTTTCTAAATTTTCAGAAAGTGGGAAAAAAGCAAGATTTTTTTTTTTTTGTTTTAGTATAAAGGTAGCAGAGATACACAAGTAGCAAAATATTCACAACCATGCAATAAATGACCCCACACTTGAGTGCTAGGCCAAAGTCAGGTAAAATGCAATTTTAAGAGAAAAAAAGATTTTAAATTAAGTGCAACACAGGAAATGCAGTAAATAGGCTCTAGATGTGTTCTAAATACTGTTTCTAATACAGATATAAACTTTAGCAAGCCAGAAAATGCCAAAAAGTAGGCGACAAAGCAGTAATTATAAACAAAAAATCAGAAGAAAATACTTAAAATCTCAAAAGTGACTCCTTTCTTCTCTCAGCATTTTCTCCCCTTGGTAGGTGCTTCAGCAACAACTAACAAGCCTGGAAAGATGCCAAAACCACGAGGCACCAGGGTTTTAATAGAGAGAGATCAAGGAGTTTAGAATTGACCCAAAATGGCCAATAAAACTACAGCTTCTAGGCAGTAACCACTCCTACAGGGACAGGCAGGCTGCTCAGTGTTAACCACTGCCACTGGTGAACACAGAGACTTCCCTTTAGCCCAAGCAAGCACTGGCCTCCAATACACTTACAAACAGTTCAGAACAGCAAATCTGTAACTGAACTTTCTAAATTTTCAGAAAGTGGGAAAAAAGCAAGATTTTTTTTCTTTTTTTGTTTTAGTTTAAAGGTAGCAGAGATACACAACTAGCAAAATATTCTCAACCGTGCAATAAATTACCCCACACTTGAGTGCTAGGCCAAAGTCAGGTAAAATGCAATTTTAAGAGAAAAAAAATTTAAATTAAGTACAACACAGGAAAGGCAGTAAACACCCTCTAGATGTGTTCTAAATACTGTTTCTAATACAGATATAAATTTTAGCAAGCCGGAAAATGACGAAAAGTAGGCTGCAAAGCAGTAATTATAAACAAAAAATCAGAATAAAATACTTAAAATCTCAAAAGTGGCTCCGTTCTTCTCTTAACATTTTCTCCCCTTGGTAGGTGCTTCAGCAACAACTAACAAGCCTGGAAAGATGCCAAAACCATGAGGCACCAGGGTTTTAAGAGAGAGAGATCAAGGAGTTTAGAATTGACCCAAATGGCCAATAAAACTACAGCTTCTAGGCAGTAACCACTCCTACAGGGACAGGCAGGCTGCTCAGTGTTAACCACTGCCACTGGTGGACACAGAGACTTCCCTTTAGCCCAAGCAAGCACTGGCCTCCAAGAAACTTACAAACAGTTCAGAACAGCAAATCTGTAACTGAACTTTCTTAAATTTCAGAAAGTGGGAAAAAAGCAAGATTTTTTTGTTTTTTCTTTTTTTATTTTAGTTTAAAGGTAGCAGAGATACACAAGTAGCAAAATATTCACAACAGTGCAATAAATGACCCCACACTTGATTGCTCGGCCAAAGTCAGGTAAAATGCAATTTTAAGAGCAAAAACAATTTCAAATTAAGTGCAACACTGAAAATGTAGTAAACACTCTCTAGGTGTGTGCTAAATAATGTTTCTAATACAGATATATACTTTAGCAAGCCTGAAAATGCCGAAAAGTAGGCGCGAAGCAGTAATTCTAAACAAAAAATCAGAAGAAAATAGTTAAAATCTCAAAAGTGGCTCCTTTCTTCTCTCAGCGTTTTCTCCCCTTGGTAGGTGCTTCAGCAACAACTAACAAGCCTGAAAATATGCCAAAACCATGAGGCAGCAGGGTTTTAAGAGAGAGAGATCAAGGAGTTTAGAATTGACCCTAAATGGCCAATAAAACTATAGCTTCTAGGCAGTAACCACTCCTACAGGGACAGGCAGGCTGCTCAGTGTTAACCGCTGCCACTGCTGAACACAGAGACATCCCTTTAGCCCAAGCAAGCCCTGGCCTCCAAGACACTTACAAAGAGTTCAGAGCATCAAATCTGTAACTGAACTTTCTTAAATTTCAGAAAGTCAGAAAAAAGCAAGATTTTTTTGTTTTTTCTTTTTTGTTTTAGTTTAAAGGTAGCAGAGATAAACAAGTAGCAAAATATTCACAACAGTGCAAAAATGACCCCACACTTGAGTGCTAGGCCAAAGTCAGGTAAAATGCAATTTTAAGAGAAAAAAATGATTTTTAATTAAGTGCAACACAGGAAATGCAGTAAACAGGCTCTAGATATTTTCTAAATACTGTTTCTAATACATATATAAACTTTAGCAAGCCTGAAAATGTCGAAAAGTAGGCAGCAAAGCAGTAATTCTAAACAAAAAATCAGAAGAAAATACTTAAAATCTCAAAAGTGGCTCCTTTCTTCTCTCAGCATTTTCTCCCCTTGGTAGGTGCTTCAGCAACAACTAACAAGCCTGGAAAGATGCCAAAACCACGAGGCACCAGGGTTTTAAGAGAGAGAGATCAAGGAGTTTCAAGGGAATATGACCCAAAATGGCCAATAAAACTACAGCTTCTAGGCAGTAACAACTCCTACAGGGACAGTCGGGCTGCTCAGTGTTAACCACTGCCACTGCTGAACACAGAAACCTCCCTTCTAGTGACCAAGCAAGGGAAGCACTGGCCTCCAAGACACTTACAACCAGTTCCAAGGTAGAACAGCAAATCTGTAACTTCAGAACTTTCCTAAATTTTCAAGAAGAGTGGGGAAGAAACTTGGTATATTTTTTTTTCTTTTTGTTTTAGTTTAAAGTGCTGTAGCAGAGATACTGGCCTTCATGAAATATTCTCCAACAGGTGCTGATAAATGGCCCCCACACTTGGTGCTAAGCCAAGGTCAAGGTAAAATGCAATTTTAAGAGAAAAAAATATTTTAAATTAAGTGCAACACAGGAAATGCAGTGAAACAGCCTCTAGATATGTTCTACACTGCTAAACTTCTAATACCAGATATAAACTTTAGCAAACCTGAAAATGCCGGAGAAGTGCTGGCGGCAAAGCAGTAACTCTAAAAGCTAAAAAAATCAGAAGAAAATACTTAAATCTCAAAAGTGGCTCCTTTCTTCTTGGCATCGTTTCTCCCCATTGGTAGGTGTTTAGCAACAACTAACGTAGCCTGAATGATGCTACAAACCATGAGGCAGCAGTGTTTTAAGAGAGAGAGAGATCAAAGGCATTTAAAATTGACCCAAAATGGCCAATACAAACTACAGCTTCAGGTCAGTAGCCACTCCTACAGGGACAGGCAGGCTGCTCAGTGTTAACTCATTGCCTGAAAACTGGTGAACACAGAGACTTCCCCTTTAGCCCAAGCAAGCACTGGCCACTCAAGACACTTACAAACAGTTTCAGAACAACAAATCTGTAAATGAACTTTCTTAAATTTTCTAGAAAAGTCGGAAAAAAAGCAAAGATTTTTTTTTGTTTTTCTTTTGTGTTACTTTAATGTTAGCAGAGATACACAAGTAGCAAAATATTCAGAACCGTGCAATAAATGACCTGCACACTTGAGTGCTAGGCCAAAGTCAGGTAAAATGCAATTTTAAAGAAGAAAAAAGATTTTAAATTAAGTGCAACACAGGAAGGCAGTAAACAGGCTCTGAATGTGTTCTCAATACTGTTTTTCTAATACAGATATAAATTTTAGCAAGCCAGAAAATGCCGAAAAGTGAGCAGCAAGCAGTAATTATAAACAAAAAATCGAAGAAAAATACCTAAAATCAAAAGTAGCTCAGTTCTTCTTTTCC
>NW_025060979.1:0-5093 GCF_019279795.1 Protopterus annectens | reverse complement strand
TTTTAACAAACCTTGCCTGTTAAATAACTTCAGCAGGTCCTTATGTAACTGCGAGAAACAGAAAACTAAGAAAGTTGCCTTTCATGGCTCCTTACTGTTAAAAGCCCCTTTCCTGTATGCTTGACCAGTGCTTGCCAGACCCAAGCCCTGCTTTTTTACTGAACTGGGTCTCAACACCAAGGAAGTCTACTCAGAAGAAGGGTTTTATGTTCACCAATTGAAAAGTCTGTGCAAACAAAAAAAATAAGAAAACGCGTCACCTGTGCCTTTAATACTGAATGATATTTCTCTGTATTCTTGCCTGGTGCTCCCCATCTCCCGATTCTCACTGTTTCAACTAAATGGGATGCCTGCAGATTCAATAAGGAGTTCTACATATGATGAGAGCTTCTGTTCACTTATTTAAGAGTTTGTCGTTTCCTTAAAGGAAAATTAAGAAATTCACCACTCGGTTGACTGACCTTAAATAATATCCCATATTGCCTAAAGAGAAAAAGGACATTCAATTTGTGGCTCTAGTTTACAAAATTAAAAAATATATTTGGAACCTGAAATTAATATACTCGTTTAAGTATAGTAGATTTATGAAAGGGGCTCACCTTTTCTTTTTATACTTTCCCACAACAATGCTAGTTTGCTATAATCTGTCTGTCTTACTCCACAATCTGTGAAGACTTTTTGCAGTTCATTCTAACACTGTATTCATTACTGTAGGGTAGTTACAGAATGGGCAGCACCCTGTTATTTTTTTATGTTAAAGAGGAGGAGGAGTGCAGTTGTCTTTATTTCTAATGTCTAGTTTATTTACATGGTGATTTTATTTAGAGAAAACATTTAAAATTAAGGAAGATCTGCTAACTGCATTTGAAAGTTGTTGCTAATTTTGGAGATTTAGACTGCAATGTATCTTATACCTGAACTGTACATTGTTTAGTAATTCTATTTTAACAAGTCTGCTGGTCAGATCCTTAGGAGGGCATTGACTCTCTTACATCAATTTTACATGGCTTTGTTTTCATAAGTTTATAATTAAGTATCAGGCTAACTCCCCTTGTGGGCCATTTTAAGCCTAGTTGTTTTCCTCTGTGGTGTTTGAATTAGCCATATGGTGTTAGAGTGGCATTACCCATCCCATGGTCACTAATTATATATTACCCCTAGTGAGAATAACTGGGGTCATACCATAGATAACATGAGGGGACTCATGTTTCGGGTAAACCATTTAGAAGCTGCCTCTGTCAAATAGTAGTATAGGGGACAGTCCTGACGTAAATGTTTTGTTTCCCATCCATAGATCCAAGTTGCACTTGAATATAGATGGAGATGAGCTTTATTTTATTATGCGGTGGGGAGTCTGTTCCAGAGCAGCTGCATCTTGCCAAGATATAACTGGGTCTCCTTCAACGTAGAGCTCATGTCCCACAGTTATTATAATTCTTACAGTGTGTATGTGTACTCTGTTTCTTGTTTTATTTGTGCTTCCTGTAGGGAATTCAGTATCGTAGCCAAGTCACAAATGGGTAAAGGACATGTCAGCCAAGGTAACAATAGATGTGCCATTGTTTTCCCCGCAACGCTTCGTCCTTTTCCAAGTATATATTTTGTCTCTAAAAGCTTCTATGAATATGAATCTGGTTTTGGCAAGAAATAATAATTAATTTTTTCCCAAATTTTCCACTTTTTTCTTCATAGACTTCAGCCTGCAGAGTTTCACAGCTGTTGTGTTATTTTTTTGTCAACATCTGATTCTTGTGGCTGAAGCTACACTGAAATGCGCTTTCTCTGAGCTGTGCTAGTTCTGGTCACATTACAGCTGTCATTATTCCTCACAACAGTTACCACAATATAGACAGTTACCACAGTTACCACAATATAGACCATATTTCTGGTAACCATGTGCTGTTTTTTTATTTAGCGCTTACCCTTACTGTTTCTGTATTCTATACACTCAATCCTCTAATATTCTCTATCCCCACAGACCTTTCCCTTTTCTGTTTGTCCTCTACTTCTTGGCCTCACCCCAATACAGTTTTGCCCCACCCCCAATACAGTTTTGCTAAAGCAGAAAGTCTAGACCCACAGTAGGCATTCTCCTGAGGGACAGATTTCTGTTCACCATATTAAAGTCTGGAGTATGCTGGAAAAATAGGGAACCTTCAACTTTCCTGTCTCTTTCACTGTTAACAGTAAGAGGTCTACTTTCAGCTGGACTGGATCAAGGCAGACCTTTAATAATATCCAGTAGTTCTTGAAGGAAAAAGACATTCAATCCTAAAGCTGTAGTATATAAAATTTAAACTCTGTCCCAAGAACTAAAGTAAACACAGTTTTTTAAGAACAGTAGTTCCTGGAAATAGTCTTCCTTTCTTGTTTTACTCTCCACCCCCTCCCTACAGTCCTGTATTAATGTCATCTGTTTTAATTTACACTTAAATCAACATTATTTGTAAAGATTTCTTGCAAAATCACAAGAAAGAAAGCAGAAATATATGTTACCCTATATTGTTTTTTCTTATATTTCTACTAACATCATTATTTGTACAATTTCCCTGTCTTGTGTACTGTTTCTATATTTTGATTCTGAAAACCGTTGCACATGATTCTAGCTTTGAACTCATTATTTTAGGGATACTTACTGAAGAAGAAACACTGTGAACCTCATCTTTCAAATGATTATTTCCTAGTAAGCTGGCTAGGGAATTCCTTTCCTCATTTACTAAGATGGACAAGGATTTTCATCCCTGTTTATTTTGTAAGTTTTTCACTATTGGGGTCTTGCCATAGATATGACTGTATAAATGCTTTGGTGTTATGATCACATGCTTACCCACTCTCGCATCATATTTACTGTAGTTGTTTAACCTCCCTAACAGCATCCCTTTCTCCACCAATTACCTTTGATGTGAGGGTGTATTTAATTCTTTTGTATTAGACTGATTGTTCTTGCCCGCCATTTTTATTATTTTAACATAACTCGACATTCCTTCAGGATAAATGCAAACACATAAGCAACTATTAAGCATTTAAATAATAAGTCACTGAAGTAGTCAACTTTCCCCAGTGTGCTTTCTTTATTTGTGCAACTAAAAAACAGTACAGTGAAAAAAATGAATGGTAAATTTCAAACCTTTGATTGTTTTGGTGATTATTACATGATAATGTGAAACATTCATGTGGGATACGACTAATGCACTCTCCAACCGTGTCTTACTCTCACATCATTACATTTATACCAATCAAACCCCACCCAGCATAAACAATCCAAGCTAAAACAAACTTTTTAACAGTCAATACAATGCCCTCCTACAAATACATCTTCCAAGAGCTTCAGTAGCACTCCACCTGCTTTCTCTCCATCCAGCACAGGAATCTGTTTTTATTTTATCATAACTATTGTCAGATACCTATCAAATCAACTCACCATAGGTTCATATAGGTTCATAGGTTGGTACTATAGGCTATCAGCCTAGGGTCTATACAAGCTCAGCCATAACAATTCCCTGACTATTTCTTCCCACAATATTTATTTCTCCTAGACCCTCGTCTAGCAGGGTGACTGGACATGATCCCCTCGGGGTGAATTTGTTATCTCCCATCCAATCACAAGGTTCCTTTTGAAGAGGGCCAAAGAGGTGCCTTGGCTTGACATATATTGGCAGTCTGTCTGAGAGGCTGGGAGTCTCTGGGTCAGATCCTATCCTCCAGCATGTTTTCTTTATTGTGGGATGACAGTGTTTAGATCCCTAGAGCATGTGGCTCTGAGGGATTGGGATTTCTTTAAGTGTAGCATGTCCAACAGTTTGGGTTTGACATGGCCTTGTATGTTAAGCAGAGATCACTTCTGAGTAGATGATATGCAAATAGAGTATAGCTATGTTCTTTAGATGGTCAGCATAGGTCATCTGCTTTAGGCCTGTGATTCTTTTAGTGAGGTATTTCTGCGGCCTTTCCAGTTGTTGCAGATGTCTTGAGAAGTACATACCAAATGGGGCATTGTACTCTGTAATGGGTCTAATGAGGGATGAGTACAGTGGGACAATGACCTCCTTTTTTCTGGATGAAAAGCCCTTGGTGATGAGGTGTGCCACATAGAAGGATTTCCTGACTGTTGTGGTGATGTGGTTATCGATGGTGAGACCACTGTCCACCTGTGTCCCTAAGTCTCTTATCACACTTTCGGTGTTTAGTGTACTGCCACCTATGTGGTAATTCATGGGTACATGTATTTTCCCAAAGGGGACAACAATACATTTCTTGGCATTGAGTTTGAGCCCATGGCTCTGGCACCAAGCATCTATTTCTGTAAGGCCCTTTTGTAGAATATCCACATCATTTGGGGATTTAATAATGGCTTCCAGTTTGCAGTTTTTTGCAAACTTTGTTAGCCAGAGTCCCTTAATGTTGGCCTGTACTTCAGAGAAGTAGATACCAAACAAGAGCGGTCCCAGGACTGAACCCTGAGGTACTCCACTTGCCACTTGTCTGGAGCTGGATTTGGAGTCAGCTACTTTTACAGTGTGGGTACTGTCTGTAAGCCAGTTGTCAACCCATTGAGTGACGTAGGGATTAATTCCCAGTTTATCTATGATTCCAGAGTGGGGGATGGTGTTGAAGGCCTTGCGAGGTCCATATAGGCTGTGTGGAACGCCTTACCCTTGTCCACAGCTCTAAAACTAATTTGAAGAAGTCAATCAGGTTCAGGATACAGGATCAGCCCTTCATGAGCCCAAACTGGGTGGGGTCCAGTGTTTGAAGGTTGCCAATGTCTTTGTTTATAAGTTCCATGATAATACATTCCATGGCCTTGCAGATCAGGCTCATCAGACTGATGGGGTGGTAGTTCCCAGGATCCAAGTTGGATCCCCCCTTGTGGAGAGGGATAACTGTAGCTGTGTGCCACTCAGTGGGCATGAAGCCTGAGGTGAGGCTATGATTAAACATGACACTTAGGTGAGGTGCCAGTTCATTTTGTAGTTCATGTAGTACACAGCCCTGGATGTCGTCTGGTCCCATGGATGCTGTATTCTTAGCTTTGGAGAGTGCGGTTTGTACCTGTGTGGCCGTTATTACTGGAATTTGGCAATCTTTCGGTA
>NW_025060978.1:0-4982 GCF_019279795.1 Protopterus annectens | reverse complement strand
GGGCAGCAAAAAAATTGTTTTTTTTGAAAAACCAACCAAAAAAAATAAAAAAAAAGCAATTAAAATGTTCATCAACACAGAACCCCAGTTTCCAAACAGATTTTGGAAAAAGTCAGTCAAGGGGTTTGGACCAGGTTTAGTCAGTTCAGAAACTTGTTGAATTATTTCAAGATGGTTGAATCGCTGCTCGTTATCAGGGATAAACAGCAGCACTCCTCGTATCGGGGAAAGTACCTCCTTTCCCGGGGGAAATCGGCCCCAACGGTTCTGCAACACTACTGTTCTCATCCGTTAATTCGTCCGTCACCAATTCTAGCGCTGAAAATGCCCATTACTCAGAGTCTCTAACAGTTTTGACAGTTTTCTCAGTTCCCAGATGGATTTTACTGTCCCATATGCTGGCAAAATACCAGCCCAAGCAATTACATCATCGCCTAGGTCCATATGTGAGGTCCTTTGCTGCTGGCGGGGCCAAGTCATGGTGATAAATCCATGACGCATCAATGTTCCCAAACGGGATTAATAGGTTTATTAAGAGGGGTGCATTTCTATTTTACCTTGAGGAAAATTTGCTGATAGCTGGTATCAGATATCCCAAAAACAACTTCCTGACCAGCCATATGGTAACCATTTATATGCTTTCCTACCACAAATAAAATAACAATCATTTGTTTTGATGGTAATATTGGTTGCAAATTCATAACTCCCATTTGGCTTTAGCCCTTAAATAACAGGCCATATACATACAGCATTTTTTCAACAAAACTAATATCATTTACATTGATGTCTTTTTATAGCTCCAAACTTAGTCTCACACTGCCCTTCTAGGGTACAATTATGAACTATTGTCAAATTACATTGGCTCACCCCCACCTTAACTTTCCCAATCTTTTGAAAACACACTGTTCCTTTTTGGGCCCCAGAAGAGGAGCCACCTTGTCTCTCAGTGGTACTTCTGTGGTTTCAAACAACAAACTATTCCAAGTATCATTTATTCCCAGAGGGCTGTCCCTAACATTAAGCCACTGTGTACAGTAGGTATTGCAGTACATACCCAACAATTTGAGACATTCATTGAGGATGCATATGCATATTTAATCGCTTGATATGTATTAAAGTTTGGATGCCAGCTGGTGTGTTTGTCTCTTTTGAATGGCTAGCTTCATTAAAAGACAGAAATGTCCAAAACAGAAATATTACAATCACAATAGTTATAAACAATAAAACATTGCAATAGAACCATTTTCTCTTATTCTCATTATTGTCCTTCATGATTGCTGTTCTGTTTTTTCCCTCAGGGGAACTCAAGTCTTTATTTAACTTAAAATGTTTTATGATTTTGCAATGCGTTAGGTGGATCCATGAGGACCTTTCTTTAAACCGAACTGCTGTTGGAGTTGCGATTAGCACCTGGTGGGGGCCCTCCCATTTGGGGATGCCCAATTCTTGCGTTTTATTATTTTGATCCAGACCCCCCGGGGGTCTGATTTCCGTGATCGTCTCTTTGAACCTGAAAAACAATCATTCGTTAAACAGCTGTTAGTATTGGTCAGCATTTTCCTCATGTCCTCAGCTATCTCCTCCCCCCGCCCGGGGCAACAAGTTTTGCCACTGGGGGAATAATTCCCCATACAACAACTCAAATGGGGTGACTCCTTTTGAGGTGGGAGTTGTGCATGGAAAGGAGGGCTAGAGGTAGACAGGTAATCCAAGACTGATGTGTCTCGGCCATGAGTTTTCTCAACTTGCCTTTTAGAATGCCGTTATGGCATTCCACCAACCCTGCTGACTGTGGGTGGTAGGCACAATGGTGTTTCAATTCAATTTGGAAAACTGTAGACAGTTTTTGTATGATCTGATTGACAAAATGTGGGGTTGTCAGAGTAGATGCGTGTAGGAAGTCCAAAGTGGGGGGACGATGTGATTGACCAAAATTTTAGCCACTGATTGAGCATCCGGATGTGTCACGGAAAAGCCTCAACCCACTTAGTAAATGCATCTACTATTACTAACACAAACTTCTTTAGTTGTGCGGGGGCAATTCGATGAAGTCCATACAATTGTATGAAAAGGATAGGGGTGTTTGGGAAAAGATGCGGAGCAACTCTGACCCCCCCGTGGTATTTAGCACATACTATGCAGGATAGACAAAAACTTTTGCATATGCAATGAAACCCTTGGTCCAAAAGGTAAGGTGGATAATTCTAACCATAGCTGCAGGGCCCAGATGGGAAGGGCCATGCACAACTAGTGCTGCATATCTAAAAGATTAGTAGGCAAAACATATTTATTATCCGGTCCCACATAGATTCCTTTGTTCTGCCTAACACCATACCTAGTCCAGCGTTGTTTTTCCTGTACTGTGCTAAGTTCCTGCATGACTTGTAAGGTTTGCAAATCAAATTTATCTGTTGGTTGTAATTCTGTAGGTGTGGTTTCAAGTGAAAAGGTACTGGACATAGCTGCCTCTTTGGCTGCTTTGTCTGCTAGGGCATTACCAAGTGATACGGGTCCTTAGCAGGGGATGAGCAGCGCATTTACAGATGGCCAAACCCGTGGCCCTTGGAGGCTTGTAGTAATTCAAGGACTAGGGCTTTGTGCATAATGTCTTTCCCCGAGGTTGTAACCATCCCCCTATTTTTCCATTGCTGAGCAAACACATGCACCGTAGAAGGCATATTGACTATCCGTATAGATAGTGACATTCCTGTCCTCTGAAAGGAGACATGCCCTTGTCACAGCAATCAGTTCCGCCTTGGCGGATAAGTTCCCGGGGGTGGTCTTGCCTCTATTATCTGAGTTGCAGTAGTAACTGCATACCCTACCTGCGTGGTGCCTGTTTCTGTTTTCGTGCTGACCCATCTACAAACATTGTCCAGTCCGCATGTAGTAAGGGTTGATCTTTAAGATCCGGTCTTGGTAGAACTTTAGAATGTATGAGATCTAAGCATACATCGGGATCTTCAGCAACAGGTAGCAATGTCGCTGGATTTAAGGTAGTGCATCTCTCAATTGTCATGTGTGGCTGGATAACAGCGTAGTCATACAAGATAAATGTCTGCTAGGTGACAGAAATGTTAACTTGTCCTGCAGAAGGATGACTGCTACAGAGTGCGGGACTTTTAACGTAAGATCATGGAACAATACCAAACCCGGCCGCCAAAACGGCTGCAATTACTGCTTGCACACAGTGTGGTAATGCTCGGGTACTGAGTCTAATTTGCTAGAGTAAAATGCCAATGGTCTTAACTTATCTCCATACATTTGCATTAAAACAGATGTCATAAATCCCTGCTTGCAATCTACAGTCTGTATAAAGGTCTTACTGTAATCTGGAAACCCCAATGTTGCTGACCCAGCTATCAGTTGCTTGATCCTAGTAAATGCCTGTACTGCCTTTTTTGTCCAGTGCAGCAAATCTTTTGCCCCATCGGTATTGCAAAAATTAAGTCTGATAGCGGGTGCACTTCTTCGTAGTTGGGAATCCAACTCGACAGAATTGGCCTAAAAAGGACATCATTTCTTTTTGTAGTTGGCAGGGGGGCTTGTAAAATAGCATTCTTTCTGCTGTCATCTAATCGCCTGCCCTTCCCAGAGATAGTATAACCCAGGAAAATTTTCAAATTTACAAAATTGTAACTTAGACTTATTTACCTTATGCCCTTTGGGGCCAGAAAGTGTAGTAGTCGAATAGTCTCGGACTTACAGAGTTCTTCCGTAGTCGCGGCCAGAAGGATAGCATCCACTGACAGCAATAAGTGGCACCCTTGGACTGGTTGGAACTCTGCCATATTGGTGGTCAACTCTTGTGAGAAGATGGTGGGATTTTCGCAGTATCCCTGGGGTAACCTGGTATAGGTATAAGCGCCCATAAGCGTAAATGCAAACCAAAATCTACTATCTTCCTGCAAGGGAATAGAAAAAGGCATAACAGATCTCAAATACAGAAAAGTAGTTATGAGTGGGAAGGATATCGTTCAGCAGAATAGAGGGGTCCGGGAAGGGGCCGAGGTACCACCGGCATTTATTGCCTGTAAGTCTTGTACCATCCTCCATGTCCCATCCGGTTTTTTCTGGAAATAAGGGGTATTAAAGGTGAGTCTGTGCACAGAATTAATACTCCAGCTTTCAAAAGTGCTGTGATTACCCGGGAAAATGCCCTCCTCTGCCTTTCTGCTCAAGGGATACTGCCGTTTATGAGGTCTAAATTCTGACTTGGGTGTAATCTTTACCTGTCCTGCCCTTCTAATCAGTCGATATTGGTGCCCCGACCATAATGAGTTTGGAATCATCTGCAATTGAGATTCTTCCATGGGGGGAAGGAGACATAGTCATAATGTCCCAGGGGATTGTATCGGTTTGTTTTCCCAGGTGGGGGGTTGGTTTTGGCCCCGTTAAGTTTTGAACCTGAATGCCCCTTTCCTGCCAACTGTTCTGGTGTCCATCCTACCCATTCAGTTATTTTCTTACCCACGAGGTACCATGACATTCCTTCACCCCCCTGACTGAAATATGTGTGGTTAATTCATTCTTATACAGCAGCTGCATATCCCTTGTAAGGCTACATGTGACTGCAGAATTACCTAGTGTGTCCCAAAAGGCTATGCAATACTAGTTTGGTGACTTTAAAACTAAGAAATTTCTTTTTTGTATTCTAAATCAGGTCCGGCACATCTTCTGTAATACATTGTGCAATGTAATGGATCTGACACCTTGATTTGTTATGCCGTTTTGCTTAATGCCAAATTTGTAAGAGCACTACACTCTGGGGCCTGTCTCTATCAAATCATTACTATACCAGTAATGTAGATCTCCTGCCCCTCTAATAGCATTGCACTATTCAGTTCTATTCTCCTTGCCACCATCCCGTGGAGGTTGGGACCCGCTATACCGAACACTTGCATTAAATCTCTTCCTAGTAAATGTACTGGGCAGATTTTGAAATTATTACGGAACCGTATGGTTTGGTTCGCCCCGGGGGT
>NW_025060977.1:0-5084 GCF_019279795.1 Protopterus annectens | reverse complement strand
TGACAATTTTCCAACTTAAGTTATCGTATGTTTCTTATAATGAGAAAATGGATCCAAGTGTTTTCCCTTTCTGTATGAAAATGAGCATTGCTCCCCAAATAGTCCTCTAAGAGGAATGAGACTTCAGTATGTTCCAGTGTTTATCTTAATATTAAGAAGATGTTTAGTATTTCTACCATAGGTTGTAACAAATCTACAACTTTCTAGATTGGTTGTTTTGAGTTCTTTATATTCAGTAATGATCCCTAGATTGGTTTTGCTCCATTGCATGGCAGAATTAATGTATGTCTGGAATATCCTCTAGTAAGAAACCTGATTGGCTAAGTCATTATGATGTTGTTTTAAATCTTGCTCAGAGGAACATATCCTTTTGAGTCGAAAAACTGTGATTTAGGAATTTATTATGTAGTTATGTAACTGTTGGCATGGAGCAAGGTGTTAATAATTTTGATATACAAAGTTGTATGGTTTGAATGACATCAAAAATTATTTCATTATGATGATAGTCCACCGTAAATTCTGTACCCCAAATGTTTCCATTAAGATGTTCAACAAATTCTTGAAGATAATCACTGCCACCTTTCCACACTAGCCAACAGTCGTCCAAATATCTTCTCCAGATATCAATCTCTGGTAGGTATACATTGTGCAATTCATCATAGATGATGTGTTCCTCCACATAACCCATATAAAGGTCAGCATAAATGGGTGCAAATGAGGCACCCATTGCTGTACCCTGTATTTGCCAATAGCAATCTTGTTTGAAGTAAAAGATATTCTTGGTGAGGATGTGTTCAGCCATGCAAATGAGTAATGTATTAAATCCTGGGGCATAAATATTAGCTTTGTTTAACCAAAAATCCAAAGCTGCTAGTCCTGCCCAGTGTGGAATACTAGTATATAGAGACTTGACATCTAGGGTACACATTAGCCAATCTGGCTCCAATTCTGATTCAGAGACAATCTGCAAAAATTCAGTAGTGTCTTGAAGTCTGGCTCTAATTAAAGATAGAAGGGGTTTCAATTTTTTGGTTAAAAAAACAGAAAGCGGTTCTGTGAGTGATCCAATCCCAGACACAATTGGCCTGCCTGGTGGTTCATGTAGAGATTTATGGATTTTCGGTAATAGATATAGGTATTGTTTAGCTGGATCTTTGACCATCAGATGTGATCTAATCTTATCTGAAATAATGCCAGCCTCCACAGCCTCCTGTAAAAAGTCATCTATTTCTCTTTTGAAATTAGGTGTAGGGTCGGTACTCATTTTCATGTAATGATGATGGTTAGACAGCTGTCTATTTCCTTCATCCCAATAATAATCGGCATCCATAACTACAACCGCACCCCCCCTTAACAGCAGAGAGAATGACAATATCAGTATTATTCTTAAGATGTGTTAAGGCAAGTTGTTCGGATTTGGATAAATTATGCTTGATATTGTAATCTGATCTCAAATGAAAATGTAAGTCTTTAATAACTGTCTGTTGAAAAATAGCCACATGTTTGTCCATGGGAGGATTAAATGTTGATTTATGAAACCGAAATTCAGAAGATCTTTGAGGAGGATCAGAATGATCCTGTTGTCTGAAAAATAAATTCAGGTTAATCTTTCTACAGAATGCAATAGTATCTGATACTAAAGAACTCTCATCAATAAAAAAGCCAGGAATGAATCCAAGACCTTTATTGAGTAATGTGTATTCATCTTGTGATAAAACATACTTTGTAATGTTGAGCACATTAGTACAAGGTAAATCTATTTCACTACTGACATGAACAGATCCTCCAAACTTTTTACCCTTGTGTTTTCTGCCTCCCCTATGTTTTCTACCCCTAAAGGGTCATCTGATGTTCGTCCCCTCTTAACATTTGGTGAGTCACCAGTACCAAAGGATTCTGTGTCTGTTGTTGAGGACTCCTCACCAGAAGTAGTGTTACTGAAGCCTGCCTTTTTTAAAATAGACCTAGGCCTCTTTTTACGCACATAAGTCGGATTCTTTGTACCCTGGGCAAACCTTACCCCCCTGTGTGACTCAAACTGTCTTCCTCTATCATAATCCTCCCTGTCTCTTGAGAATTTATGAAGTTTTTTAGTTTTAAGATTATTTTCAAGAGTCAACAGTTCCTTAGATAATTTGCTCAGGCCACCTTTGAAACTGGCCTGTTCTTCAAATTTTTTAAGATCATTACATGTCTTTTCAACTTCCAAAATATTGGTCTGAACAGTTCTTTCGTAAAAAGATGCCAATATATTCACAAATGACATGGCTGCCTCCTGCTGTGCTAGCTGCCATTCTTTGAGTAACATATCATCTGGTATTTCAACCAATGGTTGAATTTTTGACCTTAACCCCTAGGGATATTTTTGGTTCTGATAAGCCTTGAACAATTTGTGATGCCAAATGTTTGACCTTAGTGTTTTGATTTGCTTGCCGAACTGGTTAAACAAGCGGAGCAACGTCAACTGGACCTAATGTTGGACCACTAACCGATTCCATTGAGAGCATGCCAATCTCAAAAACTTGTCTATCATCTTTATCGCACATAGGCGGATAATAACTTCTGTAGATCCATGACAATAAGTTGCCTGAAAATGATATTAATTGCTTGCAAATCAATGCCAATCAACAACGTGGCCTGAGCAAACAACCAGGAACAGCAACACTATCCCAAAATAGATATATGTATGTGAATATCTATATCAGTTTGAGTCAGACAGGGACGAAAGCATATAACCCATAGATAACCAGAATAAAGATAAAGATAGACCTAGCTATCAAAGTGACCTAAAATTCTAGTTGTAATATCAATTTAAACAATAATACTAATATGATATTGTCATATAGTATATTTAGGTCAAATTAGTTCTACATGTGGCTAGCTTTTATCAATGTTCCCCCTGAAATAACCCATCCAACAAAAGAGGGAGACTATTCAGATTTCTGTCAATGATAAGGTATAGAAATAATCATGTAATGTTAATAAGTGCAAACATAATATATTCCTACTCGAAGCAAAAATAAGGAACAATGTAATATGCTTGTAGCAGATATCATACCCTGCTATAATTATACCAAAATGTATATTTTTATATTAACATAGCAAGTATCTGTAGTATTGACCTAAATTGTAAGCAATGCCCAAAAATGAGAATTGCAAGGGTTATAATCAATCCAGCCACAACATGAATGTCCCTATCTAGATACTGCTAGATATATAAATAGTATACAAAGCCTGACCTACACAGCTTATATAAATAATCATATGATATTGATAGTACTTCATGATATATTCCTGCTGAACAGCAAAATTAAGCAGTATAATGTGCTTAATAAACACGATATAACATACCCTACTAAATTTTTCAAAAGAATATTATTGTATAAACAATAACTAGTATCTGTATGTTAACCTAAATTATAAGCAAACTCAATGAGAATTGCATAGGTTATAAACAATTAGCCACAACATGAATTCCCTATCTGGATATTGCTAGATATATGGACAATGTACAAAGCCTGACATAGACAATATAATAATAGTCATATAATATGGTATATTCCTTTAAGATAGCAAAATTGTGAAGATATAATGTGCTTGATAAGCAAAAATATGTCCTGCTAAGTCTTCCAAAATATATATTTTTTATGTAAGCTTAGCAAGTATCCTGAGTTATAAGCAATGCCAAAAGCAGAAATATGACAAAAATCTACATCCAGCTAGATTTAAACATGTACAAAGCTTGACATAAATAGCATATAATCCCATGAAATGAGAAATATAAATGTAAGGGCTTCTTGATAGAAAGCAGGAAGTATTAGTAAAAATCAATACATTAATCTACTTGAATAAAGACATTCTGTTGCTGTTCTATACAACATACCTTTTCATAAAGAATCTATAATAGTAATATAATTAGTTATTCTCACTGAAAAAATGTGGCAATACACTAAATATAATAATGAGTATCGGAAAAAAAAAACAATCAAGTACAAAGACATATTAAAAAATTGTATAGTCCCAAATCCTGATGAACAATCTCAAAAAGGTCCAAATTCTTCAAAACAACTTGCATGAAAATACAGTAGCTGTAGAGGAAACTGCAATAGTGTCAAAATCATCGCGTTTATATTCCCCACAATGAAATATCCATCCAATGATAATAAGGCAGCCAAAATGTTGATGTTATTCAATTCAAAAGTCCAAAAAGGAAGGTAACTATCTCAACAGTCCCCAAAAAAATAATAAGATAGCAAGATGAGGAAACTATTTATGTAAAAGTACCTGAATATGGATTTATTCAGTAACAGTAGTCCAATAGGGAACTCTCTAATCCCTGTGGTGTTGAACGAAAATCTTCGCCTCTGCCCGTTTGGAATCACCAACTCGTCTCCCTGTTTGTATCAAGCACCTGAATAATTCCAGAATTACCAAAGGACATCTGAAATAGCTGAAACCATGCTTTCAGAAACCCAAGCGTTGCAATCTAAAAAATAACTTCACCAAAATCTTCGCATCTGCCGTTTTGAAGCACAGGTCGATCCCTATTGGTCAACACCAAAGTAATCCCAAAGTTACTTAAAAACATCTAAAATGGCTGAAGCCATGCTTTCTCCAACAAAAGGTTTGATCTGAAAATGACTCACGTAATGAAATCCAAGGCAACAAAATAGTAATCCACTGGAACCCAATGAAAAGCACATGCAGAGAAAATTACATAAAGCAAAAGCGTTGTAACAAAGCCAACTCCGATGAGGAGCCCTCCTCAACAGACACAGGAATATCACAAAATGGCCTTCTCCTTCTCCTTAATCCATTCAAATGCCAACAGCCAGCAAAAATCAACGTGAGCAAAAAGGAAGCTAGCAATGGCTGGTGCAAGGCAAGCAAGCTAGTTAGACCAAAATGAAAAAAATGCCAGCACCAAGAATGAATTGAGTAATAGTAGCTTTATTTAAGCTGAAATTCTAGACCGGTTACAGCACATGGCTTTCATCAGTAGATTGTTACACATAAATGAGAAGGTCCTGCTATAAATACCATTGGATAGAAACATAATTCCTGTCCAAAAGGAAAATAACAAA
>NW_025060976.1:0-5396 GCF_019279795.1 Protopterus annectens | reverse complement strand
ACTATTTAAACCATGCAACATGGAAACAAAAAGTACATCACATACTGCCAACTTAAATTTCTCCAGTAATGAAACCAAACATGAGATGTCATCAATAACACACAGTTTAAATCTGAATTTCCCAAACATAGAAATGTTCACTTACCTGTAATGTACAAGTGTGAAGTCTTAAGTCCCATTAATTCTTCAAACAGCCATCTCCCTAAGTTAACTGCTTCTCCAGATGGCTTACATAGACTTTAAAGAACAGCTTAACCAGCAATGTTAAGTTGTCATTCTCGCCTTCATTCTTGCTGAATGGGTTTGGAGCCGATCCTCGGCTCCGACTCGGCCTATACTATAGCTCGAGAGCTATTTTTACCGGCTCGAGGCAGCCCTATATCCCACAATACCATGTGCTAACTCCCCAGATCTCGTTTGCCGCTTCGCTACGAGGTTGTCTTTTTTTACCGGCTCAGGTCAGTAAGGAGATTTACTTAATTAAACTAGTTATTTCAGGTAGTCTTTCCAGTAATTATCATTGTCTAGGTCCCTACTAATTACCTTATTATTGAATTCCCTTTTTTTTGTAGCCCTTCTTCCCTTCTTTAGTTAATTTTTTATCTTGGGCCTACGGGCTTTACCTCAGTTTCCCCACCCCTTACTATCTGTGTGTGTGGGTTTAGTCAGTTCCCTTAACTATTGTTATATTTATATTTAAATTGACTGTGTGTGTGTGGACTGACTGTGTTTTTTTACTGTGGTCAGGACTATGTCCAAAGACACTAAGGTCTCGGGATTCAAGAAGTGTGACTCGTGCTGTCAGAAAATGTCTCTGACAGACGGTCACACTTCTTGTGTCTGTTGCTTGGGGCCTTTACACCTGCAGGACTCTTGTTCCGTTTGTCATGGATTTAGTTCAAGTGTCCTGCAGGAGAGGTGTAACAAGGTTATTCTAAGGGGCTTGTTAAAGCCTGATGACTCCCCGTCCAAGTCTGGTTCGGGGAAGTCATCAAAAACCGCCAAACCCTCGGCTCCAGCTTCTGAGTCGAGGGCTGGCGTTATCGAGGTGGCTCCGACCTTGGTTCCGGCTGGCTCCGAGGCGAGCAAAGTGGTTTCCGCTCCGAAACCATCATCAGAGCCGACCCCAGCGCACAAGCGCTCTAGGTCCCCCTCCCTAGAGTCCGTTAGATCGGCTCCGAGATCCCCTCTCTTATCGGAGCGGAGTCATAGGACTCATTCATTGAGGTCATCTAGGCTTTCTGACCATGACATTGAGAGGGTGGTCAGTAGACTCATAAAATCTCAGGCACTGGCCCAAATGCTCCAGAGCCCATCTCACCAGACTGTGGCTCCTTCGATACAATTATCTATTCCTCCTCCGACTCATCACTCGAGCTCGGAGCCGGAGTTTCTCGGAACCGTGACCTTGCCTACGTCGGAGCCGATACTTCCTCCTTCGGCTCTGGTGTCATCCGTGGAGAGGTCCGGGCGCCGTGACTCCATTTTCGGCTCCGAGAGGGCGAGTGGCATCGGACCCTTGTCTGACCCCGCTCTCCCTCTCAGAGCTTCGGCTCTGGTTAGTTCGGCCCCAACATCATTCTCGGAGCCTTCTCTGTCGGCTCCGGGGGTGGTTGCGGTCTCTTCAGAGCCGGTGCTACCTTTGGTGTCTGATGGGGGAGCCTTCGAGGTGATGAGGAGTGTGCTGGACCCAGTGTTCACTCCAAGGTTAAGTTCTGCGGCTCCTCCCTCCATAGTGCCTGTTACGGTCTCTGGCCATTCTCTTGCACCTGTCAGCAGAGATCCAAAGCATGGGGTACCCACTTTGGGTGTCTCCTCCTCTTCCGAGGGCTCCCCTGAAGTTTTAGGGGAACCCCCTTGGAAAAGAAAGTGCAAGAGGAAGCACATAGACTCCCCCAAGTCTGTCACGTTGGACACTGACTTGGATGAGTCGGAAGGTTCCCCCAGGTCCCCCTCTGAGGATGTCTCCTTTTCAGACATCCTGGAAATCCTAAGACAGAGGGGAAATTGGTCCACTCTCAAACCTTCCGAGGATGAGTTGGTTTACCTTGACGCTTTTGGATCTCGCCCTTCCACCTCCTGGGTGTCTCCCCCTTTCGACCCACTAATGGAAGTAGTGGCTAGAAAGGTGTGGGCAGCTCCTGATTCAATGGAACCTACCCCTAGGAGGCCTTCCAAATTTATTTCTGCACCAGATGATAAATCCTTTCTCACCAAAGGTGTTTCAGTTGATGCTGTGGTGGTAGCAGCAGCCACTAAGAAGGAATTGGCTGATCCTTCTGTATCTGTTCATCCTCCTAACAAAGAGTCCAGGACCATGGACAGGTACGGCAAGTGGACCTTTGCTTCAGCGACCATTTCTATGCAATCGCTGAACTATTTATGTCATTTCACCCGCCTTCAAAGAGACTTGCTCAAAGAGCTGGGTGAAACGGTACAGGATCCTTCTGCTGCGGGGTTTAAGGACAAAATAAACTCTCAGCTGGTTACCCTGAACTCCATTGTTAACTCCTCCATGCGGCTAATTTCTTATGCAGCCGATGGAGCGAGTAGGGCCGCTGGTATAGGCGTTGCATTAAGACGTCACGTTTGGATGCGACTCTGTAACTTTGCCAATCCCTTCAAGGCGTCCTTCACTAACACCCCCTTTGACGGTTCGGAATTGTTCGGACCTCAGGTGAAGAATACCCTCACCAGATGCGAGCAAGATGGTAAAACTCTCTCTGCCGTGGGAGTCCGTTTTTCCACGCCTTCTAGACCTTATCCTAAGGGACAGAAGGGGGGAAAGATGTGGTTCCGCAAACCCCAGGGAGTCGCACCTGCCACACGTGGTGATTTTCCCCCTAGAGGCAGAGGGGGAAATAACAACAGACGCCGCCCCAGGGGCAGAGGGGGTCCTCAGAACCAGGGTTCTAGGGAATCTTTTCCTGATCAACCCTTTCAGCATCCCTGAGAAGCTGCCCGACTGTCCGCCTTCGGAGGCAGTCGGGGGAAGATTATCTCTGTACCCGGAAGCCTGGCAATCCCTCTCCCAAGACACATGGGTACAGAAGATCATATCCGAGGGTTACAAAATCCCCTTTATCATCCCCCCGGTACAACCGCCAAAACCCCTACCAGATGTACCACCCGCACAAAGGGGTCAGGCTCAGCTAGAAATAGAAAAGCTATTAGCAAAAAGAGTCATCCAGGCAGTCCCAGCAGATCAGCTAGGGTCCGGAATTTACTCCAGGTTCTTTTTGGTACCAAAAAAGACAGGAGACTGGAGACCTATTTTGGATCTCAGCAGGTTAAACAAATCTGTGCTAAAGACAAAATTTCAGATGGTAACACTGCAGTCCATTCTACCCTTTTTGGGCAGAGACAACTGGATGTGCTCGTTAGACCTCCAGGAGCGCTACCACATAAAGATACACAGGCCTCAGGAGGTTTCTCCGCTCGCTGGGAGTCAGTCATTTTCAATTCAGAGCCCTGCCCTTTGGTCTCACCACAGCCCCCCGGGTGTTCACCAAATGTTTGGCAGTGGTCACGGCTCACCTGAGACAGAAAGGATTCCAGGTGTTTCCATACTTAGACGACTGGCTCATTTCTGCTACCACCAAACAGGATCTCATAATGGCCAGAGATTACACTATTCAGCTTTGCAACAGTCTGGGTATTTCTATAAATTTTGCAAAGTCCTCCTTGTTGCCTTGTCAATGTATAAACTTTATAGGCGCCGTATTAAACACCACAGAAATGTCTGCAACACTACCACCCAGAGAGTGGCAGACATAATGGAATGTTCAGACCCTGTTTCAGCCCAACAAAGTCCAGGTCAACCAGTATTGAAAGTATTGGGCCTCATGGCGGATTCTTCTACTTCCATTAGCCCGCTTCCACATGAGGCTCCTTCAGTGGATGCTCTTTTCTCAGTGGTCTTTTCAACAGCTACCAATGACCCACAACATTTGGATAACCCCATCTTGCAAGAAACATCTCTCCTGGTGGATGGTTTCCCCTCAGCTTTTTCAGGGCAGACCCTTTGTTCTCCCCCTTCCAGTTGCCACTGTCACAATGGATGCCTCCCTGATCGGGTGGGGGGGGCATTATCAGGGCAGGATGGTCCAGGGCACTTGGCAACAGTCAGAATGCCACCTGCACATAAATGTCCTGGAGATGAGGGCGGTGCTTTTGACATTGCAAGCCCTTCAGAGCTCTCTTCCCATGGGGACTATAGCAATTCAGACGGACAATATGTCTGTGGTGTGGTACATAAACAAGCAGGGCAGAACAAAGTCCTATCCCCTCTGTCGAGAAGCACTCAGACTTTGGCAATGGGCGATTTCATCTCAACGGTTTCTGATAGCAACACACATCCCCGGGAAGTCCAACGTTATAGCAGACAGATTGAGCAGAACTATCCTCATGCCTCACGAGTGGTCTCTAAATCAAGCGGTAGCAGATGGAATCTTTCGGAAGTGGGGCCAGCCTTGCTGCGACCTTTTCGCAAGTGCCTCGACTTCTTCACACTTTTTCCTCTGCCAGGCCAACCCCTCAGAGACGCTCTTGTTCATGTTTGGCCCCGGGGTCTTCTCTATGCTTTTCCTCCTTTTCCATTGATCCCGCAATTAATTCAGAAAGCAATCGCATTGAGATCCAAAATTATCCTCATTGCCCCATATTGGCCTCGACAAGTTTGGTTCCCGTTCCTGCACAAATACCTACTGAAACAGCCTTGGCATCTGGAACCCCTTCCGGATCTATTGACCCACCTCACGGGCAAGCTGCATCAGTCTCTACATTCCATCAACCTCACAGCTTGGTTGCTCCACTTCCAGCAATAGCCAGGCTTCCCCTCATCTCTCCTCCTGTCCGGGATATCATTCTGGCCTCCCATAAGTCCAATACTAGGAAGACTTATGCTAGTAAATGGAAGCATTTTTCATTCTGGGCGCAAAACAGGTCCTTAGATCTTTTTCATGCACCCATTCATGAGGTTCTGGATTTTCTGGCGGAGCTTTTTCATTCTGGATCATCATCGGCCACTACCAGAGTACAATTAGCGGCCATTGCTAATTTTCATGTTGGACTCTCAGAAGCAAATATTATGTCCCACAAACTCTGTAAAGCTTTTCTCAAGGGCATCTTTTTGCTCAGACCTCCAGTAAAAGATCCACCTCCACAATGGGACTTGAATTTAGTTCTATCCTCACTAATTCTGCCCCCTTTTGAACCTGCAGCTTCTTGTTCCCTCAAACTACTTTCTTGGAAAACGCTGTTTTTAGTAGCTATAACATCTGCCAGAAGGGTCTCGGAACTCCAAGCCTTGTCTGTCCGTCCTCCTTATTTGGTTTTCCATAAAGACAGGGTAACTCTCAGAACAAACCCTTCCTTCCTTCCAAAAGTGCTATCGA
>NW_025060975.1:0-4646 GCF_019279795.1 Protopterus annectens | reverse complement strand
TGGGGCCCCCCCTGACCCCCCAGGGGATTCCTGTTCTTGGCTTTGCCTCGGGGAGGAGCTGAGGATAGGAGTGCCTGCAGCTGGTACGGTCCATCCCTCTAGCTCCTCCCTCATCAGTGCCTAAGCCTTGCCAGCCTCTTGCTCCAGGCCCAGGGATCCATTGCCCCAGGTTTCCCATGGGAATTTCCTCCTCGAGGTTTCTCCTGATCCTGCAGGGGAACCTCGGAAGAGCGTGTAAGAAACACACAGACTCCCTGAGTCTACTACATCTGATACCGACTTAGATGAGTCGGAGGGTTCCCCGATCCCTCTGAGGATGTCTCCTTTTCAGACATCCTTGAGCTCCTCAAACAGAGGGGAATTGGCCTCCATTGACCCCTCCGAGGATGAGTCGGTATACCTGGAGGCTTTTGGATCCCGACCCTCCACCTCCTGGTGTCTCGCCTTCACCCACTATGCAGGTAGTGGCTCGAAGGCGCTCTCCAGATTCTGTGGAACCTGTTCCCCAGGAGACCATCCAAATTCATACGGCCCCTTCGACAAACAGTTCCTTTCCAAGGTGTCTCTGTGGATGCTATGGTGGTGGCGGCCACTAAGAAGGAACTGGCGGATCCTTCAGTACCTGTCCATCCTCCTAACAAGGATTCTAGGACCATGGACAGGTATGGAAAGCGGATGTTTTCTTCAGCGACCTTTGCTATGCGTCTGAATTATCTTTGTCACTTCACCAGGCTTCAGCGAGATTTCTCAAGGAACTGGGTGAAGTAGTCCAGGATCCTTCTGCTGCTGGGGCTCAGGAAAAGATTGCCTCAGCTGCTATCCTGAATTCCATATCTAACTCCTCCATGCTGCTCATATCTATGGCCGATGGAGCGAGCAGGCAGGCACAGGAGTTGCTCTTAGACGCCAAGCCTGGATGCGGCTTTGTAATTTTCGGACCCTTTAAGGCGTCCTTCACTAATACCCCTTTGATGGTTCGGCTTTGTTGGACCTCAGGTGAAGGATACCTTGACCAGGTGTGAGCAGGACGGTAAAACTCTTTCTGCCGTTGGAGTCCAGTTTTCCACTCCTTCTAGACCCTACCCCAAGGGTCAGAAGGGGGAAGATGTTCGTAAAGCCCAAGGAGCTACACGGACACCGTGGTCAGTTTACCCCAGAGGCAGAGGGGTAACAATAATGACGCCCTAGAGGCAGGGGCGTCCTCAGAACCAGGGCAACAGGGAGTCTCTTCCTGAGAAGCCCTTTCAGCATGCCTGAGGTGTTGCCCGACTGTCCACCCTTGGAGGCAGTCGGGGGAAGGATTTCCTGTACCCAGTAGCCTGGCAATCCCTATCTCAAGAGAGTGGGTACAGTCGATCATATCCGAGGGTTACAAAATCCCAAAAGGGTTTTCCTCCTCACAATCCCTTCCAGACATCTCACCCGGTCAAAGGGATTTGGCAGAACAGGAGGTTTCAAAGCTCCTAGAAAAAGTCCAGACTGTGCCGCAGACCAGGTAGGATCCGCTCTCAGATTCTTTTGGTCCCCAAAAGGACGGGAGATTGGAGACCAATATTAGACCTCAGCAATCTAAACAGATTTGTCAAGAAGGCAAGATTCGGATGGTCACGCTTCAGTCCATTCTGCCCTTTCTGGGCAAGGACAACTGGATGTGCTCTATAGACCTTCAGGATGCGTCTATCACATAAAGATTCACAGGCGCTCCAGAGGTTTCTCCGCTTTCGCTAGGGACAGTCATTACCAATTCAGAGCACTGCCCTTTGGCCTCACTTCAGCCCCAGAGTGTTTACCAAATGCATGGCAGTGGTCACAGCTCATCTGAGACGTCAAGGATTCCAGGTGTTTCCTATTTGGACGACTGGCTCCTCTCCGCCACCACCAAGTGTCAGCTTCTTCAGTCCAGAGACTACACCTACAGCTTTGCAGGAGTTTGGGAATTTCAGTAAATTTCGAAAAATCTTCTCGCTGCCTTGCCAATCTATCACCTTTATAGGCAGAATTAAACACTGTCAAAATGTTAGCCAGACTAACAGATCAAAGAATTCTGGACATCCAAAATTGTTCGCTTCTGTTGCAAAGCAACAAGATCAAAGCCAGATTTATACTGAAGGTTCTAGGTCTTATGGCTGCCATTGTTCTTCTACCACTGGCTCGCTTACATCCTCTGCAGTGGATGCTATTCACAGTGGTCATACCACATCTCCGATGAGGCCGAATCTTGGTAACACAGTCGTGCAGCTCATCTGAACTGGTGGATATCTTCCCTCTTCTACATCAGGGCCGACCCTTTATTCCCCTCCTCCAGTTGCCACAGTCACTACGGATGCCTCTCTGATCGGGTGGGGGCATTATCAGGGCAGGATGGTCCACGGCGTGGCAACCGTTGAATACCACCTGCACATAAATGTCCTGGAGATGACAGCAGTGCTTTTAACTTGCAAGCCCTCAGCGACTTTCTTCCCTTGGACTATTGCAGTTCACATGGACAACATGTCCGTAGTATGGTACATCAACAAGCAGGGCGAACCAAGTCCTACCCCTTGTGTCGAGGCTCTCAGACTTTGGCAATGGGCAATCTCCTCTCATCGGTTTCTGGTAGCAACGCATATCCTGGGAAAACCAACATTTTAACGGACAGATTGAGCAGAGCTATCTCATGCCTCACGAGTGGTCTCTCAAGCAATCTATAGTGGAGGAGATTTTTCAGAAGTGGGGCCCCATGTTGCGATCTTTTGCTACTCCCAAAACAGCAAATGCCCAGTCTTCTTCTCTCTTCCCACTTCCAGGCCATCCCCCAGAGACTCTCTTACCCAGGATTGGCCCCAGGGACTTCTTTATGCCTTTCCTCCCTTTCCATTGATCCACAGGTACTCAGAAAGCTACCGTTTTGAGAGCCAAATGATTCTCATTGCCCTTATTGGCCTCGACAAATTTGGTTTCCGTTCCTTCATCATCATCTTTTGGTGCAGCCTGGCATCTGGACCCAGTGCCAGATCTTCTGATCCACCGTCGGGTCAGCTGCACGGTCCATTCCTTCCTCAACCTCACAGCTTGGTTGCTCCACTTCCTTCCTTAGCCAGGCTTCCTGTGATCTCTAACCCGTTAGATATCATAGTAGCTTCTTAAATCCTCTACTAGAAGGATTTACTCTAGCAAGTGGAAAGCGTTTCTTTTGGGCAAATCAAGGAACATAGATCCCTTTACTGCCCTGTTCATGCAGTTTTGGATTTTCTAGCGGAAATCTTTCATCGGTTCTTCATCTTCCATGGTAAAGTTCAGTTGGCTGCAATCTCAACTTTCATGTCGGGTTTGCAGATCACAACATTATGTCCCAAAGCTTTGTAGAGCTTTTCTGAAAGGAATTTTCTCCTGAAACCTCCTGTCAGAGTCCTCCTCCTCAATGGGACCTAAATCTAGTGCTGACATCCTTAATTCTTCCTCCTTCGAGCCAGCTGCTTCATGTTCTAAAGTTTCTTTCGTGGAAGACACTATCCTGCTGTTACCTCAGTTAGGAGAGTGTCAGAACTTCATGCCCTCTGTTTGTCCCCTATTTGGTCTTCACAAGGACAGAGTATCCTTGAGAACTAATCCATCCTTTTTGCCCAAGGTTGCTTCAAAACAAATTTAAACCAATCCATTGATCTCCTGTATTTTTCCTAATTATTCCAACAGATGAACAAAATTACATTATCTAGATGTTCACCGCCAACTCAGATATTATTTGGACAGAACAAACAATTCAGGAAGTCTGATCAGCTCTTTCTTTCTTATACTGAAAATAAGAAAGGCCTCCCTGTTTCCAAAGTGACCTTGTCTAGATGGCTATCTTCCACCATTTTTGACATTTATCAACTTAGGGGCAAACAACTGTGCTCAAAACCAAAGGCACATTCCACTAGAGGCCTAGCCACTTCTACAGCCTTTCAGGCTAGGCTACCCTTAGATACTATTTGTGCAGCAGCCACTTGGGCCACTCCTCATACCTTTGTTTCTCATTACAAATTGGATTTGGCCTCCAGGGATAGAGCCAGTTTTGGTTCCACAGTTCTCAAGAGTCTGTTCCATTGAGCCACCCAGGATAGAGGTGCTAGGGACGCGGTCCCATCCAGCAAGAATGAAGAGATTGACAACTTAACATTTAGAAGTTATGTACCTACCATAACGTTCCATGTTAGTTGTCTTCTCTGCCTCTTTCTCCTCCCTCCTGTCCCCCTTGCCTGGACAGACCTTGATCTCCCTTGTCTCTGGAAGATTTTCTTTCTTTGGGCACCAGTTAGTTCTAGTTTTTAGTTATCTGGTTTCCCCTTACAGCCTTTTTAGGCTAATTGCTCTTCTTTCCTTTGTGGAAAGTTTTTATGCTAGGTAGTTTTCCCTCTAGGTACCAAACGAGATCTGGGTATTACCGCCTTGCATCATGGGATATGGGGCTGCCTCAGCTGGTAAAAGTGACTGAGCTTCAGTGCGAGTTGGAGCCGAGGATCGCTCGAACCCATCCAGCAAGAAAGAAGGCGAGAGAAGACAACTAACATGGAACATTATGGTAGGTACATAACTTCTAATTTCTATCCAGTCAAGCCCAGTTATTGTATCTTGGGGAATAATATGTAGAATCTGTCCAAGTTCCTGCTAGGTAACTGTATTCTTGT
>NW_025060974.1:0-5133 GCF_019279795.1 Protopterus annectens | reverse complement strand
ATAGCTTTTGCTCCTCTGTCTACCTGTGACATAACATTGATACCCAGGGTAAACCTCCCATCTCCCATCCACCCATTAGGATTTCTGTTGAGGGAACTCAACCAGTGTCTCTAGGGACAACCTGTACTGGTAGTTTACTCTTGTGGGGGGGTGGCTTCTGTGTTTGGATAATGCAGTACAGCCTGTCCTATATATGTCAGTGCTGGGGTTCAGGTCCCTCATGTGCATAGCTCCCTGCCATTCAGATTGCACAAGGTGCAGCAGGGCCTTGATTCCAGCTTGGACATGGCTTTCTACATCAGGCACAGCTTGCATCTGGGTGGACAGCATGGCAGTGTGTGGAGCTGCACTCTGTTTAATCAGACTACACATTACATGTGTTCCAGCTCTGTCATACTCCTGGTGAGGTACTGTTGTGGACTTTACAGGTGCTGGATGTGTGTGCATGAGGAAACACAGGGCTGTTGTGGTAATTTCTAATGCTGATGAAAGATAACTGCAGAACCAGAATGACCCCCCCTTAGCTAGATGTCAGACAGCATGGACCATACAATCAAACTGAAAACAGGACCCTCTCCACAAAGGGAAAGTGTCCTGTCTGGTGGACCCCAGCCATAAACAAACTGTATGACAGATGAGGGTTACTAATGCAAGACAGAGCTACATCCCCAAAAGGGGAAGACAGCTGTGATCAGCACTAGTAGAAAGCTACATTATCTCATAAAGACATGCAAGGTCAACTTGGGGACATAAATCACCAAAGACAATGAAGGTAACCACACTGCTTTCTTCAGTTATGTCAGACACCTGGTTGTGAACCCTCGGATATGCTCAGAGTTGGTACACAACAACATATATTCCAGTGACCTGACAGATATTGGCAACTTTCGGGGGGACAGCTTCAGTGCGATTTACCCCTCCCTCACCCCCAAAACAAGATAGTTATCACTGCTGTATGTAACCTCACTGTCATCTTGGATGTCCATGTGAGAGCCACACTCAGCAAAGACAAGTACACAGCATCCATGGGACCTGCTGGTATCTCCAGTCATGCTATGTGAACTCCAGAAGGGGCTGGACCCATATATACAACTGCTATTTAACCTTAGTCTTGCTACAGGATATGTACCTGAACACTGGCATACGGCAACAGTGGTCCCACTCCACAAGGGGGGTGCCTCCACAGACCATGGCAACTACCACCACACAGGCTTAACCAGCCTTGTCTGCAAAGATATGGGAGGAGTCATGGAGCTCTTACACAGACATTACTGACCTACGGACCCTTGTTCCCACCTAGTTCAGCTTTGTACAGGGCAGATCCTGCCTTTTGCACCTTTGCACCCAAAAAGTACCTACCATGAAGATCAGGGTTCTTCAACACATGTCATATGCTTCCAGAATAGAGGAAGTCCAGCTTTGTTCAGTGTCATACCGCATACTTACAGGTGACCTATGCCTGACATACAAGACCATGTCCAATCAGGATTTGGTGGACATACTCCACTGCAAGCAATCCAAATCCACCAGAGCCATGAGAGCTGAGTATTTGAACCTCAGCACATACATGTATAGGACATGCTGGAGGGACAGAGTCATAACTCAGAGGCATCTCACACTCTAGCAGAGTATCCCAGTTCATGTTTGACAGAGTCCCTCACTGACTCTCTTCAGGAGACATCTGGACAACTGCATATGAGACAGAGGCACAGACTAGACAGAGACACAGTCATGTTATTAAATTTTACATAATGTGTCACTACTAAGTCAGAGCGCAATATTCAGGAATCTATTCTGTACGCAGTACCACTATAGGGTGTAGTAGCCACATCACTATGAGCTGGAAGCGCATACGTACGCTTAGGGCAGATAGCCTGGTGGTGAACAAACGCTATGAGAAACGATTGTGTATTATAGCCAGCTGTGTCAATCGAACAGTATGATGTGGCGGGGAAAACGATATCTCCTGTGATCAACGGTGGTATTTTGTCTGTTCCTTCTACAACATGTCTGGGATCAGTTCGCCTGATGTCCTCTCATATCAACCTGGTGAACCTATAGGAATAATGAGCACTGTTACTGTACCGCTGACAACCTCGCTTCTGCCATAAAACACACATACCTTCTGAGGATGCAGCTGCTCTTAGCCAGAAGAGTGGGCTGGGCTCTCTCAACATAGGACCATAGAGACCAAGAGAAAGGTGAAAGGTAACCACGCGTCGCAAATCAGTCTCGCCGCCATGCGGTAGAATCATGCATGAACGCAGAGACACTCTCGGGAACCGGTCAAAGAATCTACCAGAATAGCCGGTATTACCACAGCGAACTTTCGCACGGCACTGCTATCCCACAGGGCTTTATGCAACTTACGGTGACCACCAGAGTGCGATGTAGCAAAGACAGTCACGCCCGCCAAGGCCAAACGCAATGCCAGACACACTTTGTCATGGGTGACTCCATAGTCAGACATGCGCTGATGTCTTAGTCAGGTACAGAGGTCACGGTGAAAGCACCGCCTGTCGGACGCAGAATCCACCGCATAATGCAAGCGCTCCGGGTCGCTGGAAAACGGTATAGGTGCAGGCCAGTCGTAATCCGTACTGGTGTGGGCGGTGACGCGAGGATTGTGCATCACTGGACTTATGAAGAACGCCAGGATACATCTCTGATTATTATAGCAGGCCAACAAATTGCCAATACGACCCAACCGGCTTAATTGATATCCTACCTTCGCCAAGTATGATTGCCATAAACCAGAATATGGATGATCGCTGTAATGTTGCCAGACTAAGGTGTTAATCATTCACAAAGAAGGGTCAATGTCTGTCTGCCACTGGGATGAACATGCTGGACAGGCCGCAATGATTATGAACTGGCTAATCACCTGGGCTACAGTTTCAGATGATATCTTGCCACTTTATGCAGATTCGGATTACTGCACTACCTACCGAGCGTGGAAGAACCAAAGAATAATGCTGGCCTCAATATGCCCCGGGTCTCCAGCCTCAACTACCTCTGTGCCCTTCTCGGTAATGGCATTGATGATGCGGTAGCGGTAGCACCGAACCGGTTCTTTTACGGCTACTGACGGCGCTGACTTTATCGGGTTGTTTGCCTCGTATCATGCATTCGACGCCGGCGTCACGTGCTGTGAACAGATAGGTGGAACCGTATTCATCAAGACACCTCGCACCTCATGAATTTGGCGGCATGATGCATCGAGACCGTCGGTCGCCAATGGTGACCGTGAAGTGAAGACTGCTCTGCGGTTGCAATGTTATGCCATTCGGGTTCTCGGCGTATCCTTAGCAAACACTGGAAGGATGAAGTGTCTCGAAACTTCCATCCTACTGGGTGATTCCAGCTATCACATATGGAACTGGGATCGCAATCATCCTGGCTGCCTCTAACACTGAGTTCAGGATTCATACCTTTCAAAATGCCGTATGGGACAACTGGTCAATCCTCAAGTGGAAGTGGCATATAGAACATCATCACGAACATGGGGTCACACTATTTCAACCTGACGTGTACGCATCGTTGGTGGAGATAAGATGGACTACTCTCAATTTAGTCGCGGCATCCCGCCACCCAGATAGGAAAAACAGTGAAAGACCTTCTCCGTGCCGACTTCATTTTCACCGAGGACTGGTGTATTGATTATAACTCCAAAGACTGGGCCGGACGCCATTGCGAAACCGCTGTATCGCAGAAATGCTGCCAGCACTCCAGGACTGCATGGATCGAGCAGTCTAAAATAAAAGGATATGCTTTGTACTTACCGGGCAAACATCCAGTCTACCAGTTGGACCTAGCCATAAACAATTATACAAACACAGGAAAGAACCTCGAATGGAACTTACGCCGTAATCCGTAAGGAAGAACCTGCTCATTGTGGAGAGTAAACACTGGGTTCCACATACCCACAATCATCGAGGCATGTTTGAAGTATTAAACCCACTCAGGACTCCAGGGACAATCATGAGGCCTTTTACCTATGTTTGAAACCTGGGAGGAAACTCCCAGATATGCTCAGACTTAGTTCAGAATAATGTTGATATCACTGCACCTACAGACATTGGCAACATACTGACTGACAGGTTCAGTGCAGATTTCTGCCCCCCAACTGGGGTATGTACACCAGAGGATTGTAGCCCCCCAAACATCTCCACTGCTGGGGTGGGAACTGCTCAATCCAAGGCAGAAAACACTTTATCCATGGGACCAGATGGTGTCCCCAGTTGTGTGCTCCATGAACTCAATGAGTAATTACACCCACAGTTAGGGCAGCTGTTTAATCTTAGCCTCACCTCAGGATATGTTCCCAAGGAGTGGCATACAGCAATGGTGGACCCACTTCACAAAGGAGGTGCCTCCACCAACCCCAGAAACTACCATCCCATCAGCTTGACAAGCCTGTTCTGCTAAGCTATGGAGAGGATCATAATGGGAATTCTAAATGAAGACATAGGGGGCTTGCAGACATTGGATCCAATCCAGTTTGGCTTTGTCAAGGGCAGATCATACCTTTTAAACTTGGTTGACTTTTTCAAAACACTCACCCAGGCCATTGACGGGCAAGGCAGTCCACACAGCCTACCTTGACCTGGCAAAGGCTTTCACACAATACCCCACTCAGGTATCATTGAAAACATCACCAGCTTAATTGTGAACCCATACATCACAGCATGGGTTGCAAATTGGCTAAGTGACGGGAAAACACAGGGTCAAAGTTGCTGGTGCCAGTTCACACTCCAGAGCTGTCACAAGTGGTGTCCCACAGGGCTCAGTCCTGGGCCCACATTTGTTCAGTATCTACTTTTCAGAAGTCGAGCAAACACAGGAGGATTATGGCTGACAAAGTTTGAAGATGACTGCAAACTGGGAAGCATAGCTGGAAACACATCTGACACAGACATCCTTCAGAAGGGTCTCATAGACACAGATAACTGGTGCCAGGGCCCTGGCCTTACATTAAACACTAAACAATGCATAGCCATACCCTTCAGGAAGAACAAGGTTTACCCCCCTTAACCCCTTCCCATCCCCCCCAGGGTGGCAATCCTCTTTAAGCCCCCAACGAGGTTTATCAAGGGGACCCCGGGCACCCCAAGGTTTGGGAAACAGGTGGAA
>NW_025060973.1:0-5255 GCF_019279795.1 Protopterus annectens | reverse complement strand
GCATGGAAACAGCATCTCAGAAATGTGTTTGGCAAACAGCATCTCAGATGGATTGGGGATTTACCTCTAACAACATACACTGTGGAAACAGGGCAACACACAGGAGGGGTATGTGTCTGACTTGACTACAGACTGTAAATGCTGCTATACTGCATTTGGAGTACTGTTGGTTTAACAGTGTGTGTGTGGATATGACTGTCCTATATGTCTCAATGCCTGCAATGTCAGTTCCATGTTTATGTGAAATCCCCATCTGCAGGGTCATCTGCAGACAGGGCAGTTGGTTGTGCCTTTGGTTTCATGTGTTACCAATGGAGCCTCTATTGGTGGACTGCAGAAGATAGTGTGGGATTTCAGTATGTAGATAGTGAAAGCCGTGATAGTTACTGGCTTCTTATCCCTCATAGGACATATGTTGCAACAAACCCTGTTACAATAGTAAATGTATGAGGTTATCACAGCAATATGTCATTATTGGCCCTGTGTATGTGTTTCTAGCCACAACTCTGTCAACCTGTGTACATATGTCATGCATGAAGTGGTGCATATGTGCTGTACACCATAATTACTGTCATCATATCTGATAACAAGCTGGGGAGATATCAGACTGCTACACATGTTATGTACAGAAGAGGTTATATTTGATGATATAACCTATGGACATTCTGTGGAGAAGTTGTACAGTACTGAGGTCTGTGTACCCATGGTGAATGTCAGCAGTGTATTGTGTATTATTAATATGTACTTTAGCCTGTGTGCAGTCTGTGGTAGATGTAGGTGTTATAGGTTCCATGTAGGTTCCTTAGGTTGGTACTAGGCTATCAGCCCTAGGGCCTATACAAGCCTAGCCATAACAATTCCCTGGCTATTTCTTCCCACACTATTTACTTCCCTGGACACAGTCTAGCAGGGGCTGACATGATCCAGGGTGAATTTCCTTTCTCCCATGTCAGTCAAGGTTCCTCTTGAAGAGGTCCAAAGAGGCACTCTGCTTGACATGTATGGGCAATCTATTCTAGGAGTCTGGGGAGTCTCTGGGGTCAGGAACCTATCCACTCCAGCATGTTTTGTTTATTGTGATGACAAGAGTTTAGATCCCTAGGCGTGTAGCTCTGAGGGACTGGGGATTTCTTTAAAGTGTAGCATGTCCAACAGCTCTGGGTTTGACATGGCCTTGTATGTTAAGCAGAGATCGCCTCTGAGGTAGACGATATGTCGAGCAAGAGTATAACTACAGGAGTTTTTAAAGGCGGTCAGCGTGGGCATTGTCCCTGCTTTAGGCCTGTGATTGCTTTTAGTGAGGGGCATTTCTGAGGCCTTTTCAGTTGTTGCAGATGTCTTGAAATTACATACCAAATGGGAAGTTGTATTCTATAATGGGTCTAATGAGGGATGAGTACAGTGGGACAATGACCTCCTTTTTTCTGGATAAAAAGCCCTTGAGTGATGAGGTGAAATTGCCACATAGGAAGGATTTCCTGACTGTTAATGGCGATGTGGTTACTCGAAGGGGTGAGGACCACTGTCCACCTGTGTCCCTAAAATCTCCACTTATCACACTTTCTGTGTTTAGTGTACTACCACCTATCGGTAATTCATGGATACATGTTTTTTCCCAAATGGGATAACAATACATTTATTGGCATTGAGCTTGAGCCCATGGCTCTGGCAACCAAAGCATCTGTTTTCATAAGGCCCTTTTGGTAGAAATATCCCATCATTTTGGGGGATTCAATACTTGACTCCCAGTTTGCAGTCATCCTGCAAACTTTTGTTAATAGGAGTCCCTTAGTTGCTTGACCTGTACTTCCAGAGGCGTAGATGCCAAACAAGAGGCGATCCCAGGACTGAACCCTGAGGGTACTCCACTTGTCACTTGTCTGGAGCTGGTTGGAGTTAAAACTACTTTTACACTGTGGGTTCTATCAGTAAGCCATTTAGCAACCCATGTCGAGGGTGACATAGGGATTAATGCCCAACTTAGTAAGTTTATCTATGATTCCAGAGTGGGGATGGTGTGTCAAAAGGCTTTGGCAAGGTCTAGATAAGGCTGTGGACCACCTTACCCTTGTCCATGGCTCTGGAGACTGATTCGAAAAGAAAGTCAATTAGTCAATCCCAGGTTCAGGAGACAAGATTGGCCCTTCAGAAACTATTTAAACTGGGTGGGGTCCAGTGTTTGAAAGTTGCCAATGTCTTTGTTTATAAATTCCATGATAATGCTCCATGGCCTTGCAGATAAGGCTTGGCGTCACGACTGAGTGGGATGGTAGTTTCTGGGATCCAAGGTGGATCCCCTTGCAATAGTTGGGATAACCTGTAACTCTAAGCACCACTCAAGTGGAGCACGAAACCTGAAGTGAGGCTATGATTAAACTTATGACGCACTTAGAGTTGAGGTGCCAGTTCATATTGTAGTTCATGTAGTACACAGCCGAGGATGTCATCATGGTCCCATGGATGCTGTATTCTTGGCTTTAGAGAGTGCGTTTGTTTTTACCTGTGTGGCCATTATTACTGGAATTTGGCAATCTTCGGTATTGAGATGGAGTCATTTAGGGGTTGAGAGAAGTGAGAGATTGGCACTGAATTTGATCTGCCAGGATATTGGCTGTATCCTGAGGATCAGTATATTTAATGCCATTCTGTTTAGCTCGACAGATCTGAGCATTGCCATTAGATTCTTGACATAGTTATAGAATGCTTTGTGGTTATCTTTGGAATCTTTGGCAGTACATTTTAAAATCTAGCTTTGGAGGATTTTATGAGGCATCTCAGTTTCTTACTGGGGACTAGTAAAGGGATTTTTGCATCCTGGGATTTTCCTCTTTTCTGCAAAGGATTTCTTCCTTTTGTTGTAAAGTTTGTTTATAATGAAGCGACCACCAGATTGAAAAGCTTCCTTTTGGATGAGAGCATTCTGGTTTCGTTCTATTTGGGATGGCCTGATTCATGCATGAGTGGATGTGCTCATTTTAGTGCCTTAGTGTAGGATTCAGCAGTTGAACTTTCAGTTCCACGTCTACATAGGTGTCATGAAGTTTGTCACTTCTGACTTGAGTAGCATGAAGTTGGCAGTTTTGCGGTGGGACACTTTACTGGGGGTGGGGAGTGGGATGTGGATGTTAAGGGTGATTAGCTTATGGTCAGAACTGACTATGAGGGAGTGACCATAGGTATGGAGCATTGTTTTATGTTGTTAATGACCAAGGTCTAGGATATTGGACCCCTGAATTTGGACATTATGGATTGGATTGATCCAGAAGCGTTAGAATTTATGAATTCAAGAACCCGTTGCATGAGGTGTTGGGACATGGAGTAGTTTCCCAGTTAATGGCAGGGTAATTTAAAAATCACCCAGTATTAGTTGTTTCTATCTTAATATTTTCCAGTATGTTTAGAAAGGTGTGAGTGAGAATCTTGGGGTATGGTGGGATCTGTAGCAAACTACAGTTTGGATTACAGTCTTACCTAGTGTTAGTTGCACTTGGAGGGAATTCCAGACACTTTGTGTTGGCCAGCTAGCCTGGTGGTGTAGATATCCTTGGTGAATATTGACACTCCTCCACCTTTAGTGTTTTAGTCCTGGTTTGATGGCCAAAAAGTGTGGTAAGAGTTGTAGCCTGGTATTGCAGGGGTGCTCTCTGGAGCCTTGAACTAGGTCTCAGTTACTGCACAGATATCGATGTTCTCCATTTTTAGGAGTGCCTCGAGAGAGTGCATTTTGAGGTTTAGACTTCTAGCATTGAGTAGCATTACCTTCAGATTTTGCATGCTTGTACCTGTTACGGTGGTGGTTTTGTCCTTTGAAGTTTGCATGAAAAAGGCACTATAGGGGTGGCAAGAGCCTTAGCCAGTAACCTGAATCCCAGGGGTGACAGGTGCAGACCATCTCTGGCAAAGCATCGTGGTCTGTCAATCATGTCATCCCAGGCAGACAGATACTGGATCCCCTTTGAATGACACCATAAGCTTAGCCAATTGTTGAAGTCAATCATTTTATCCTTATATTGTGGTATCATTCTGGGAAGGCAGGATGCTACTCAGGGCTAGGGTCATACCTGCCTGGGCCATATGATCTGAGAGCTCTTCCATGTCTTTTTTCATGTAGTCCAAGGAGGTGCCCAAGTCATTCACTCCAACATGGACAATGACAGAGTCATATTTGTACTTTTTGGGAGTGACTTGAGTGTTTTGTGGATCCTGGCCCCCGACAGGCAGCTGACTGTAATTTTCTCCTTATTCAACCTGGTGAGGGGGACATCAGTGTCGGACTATAGAGTCACCTATGACAAAGTGTTAGGTACTGTCTTGCCTTAGGGGCTGTTGCTGGGGGGCACACTGGTGTTGTGAACTTTTGAAAATTGGTTGTGATTGGTGTTTTTTTGCTTTTCCAGAGGTCTTGTTGCTTGGGCAGGTTACAGTTAAGGGCCTCTGCATATGTGGATTTAGTGTTGCTATATGTGGGTGTTGGTGGGGGTTTAGAAGGGCTATGTGTTGCTTGAGGTGTAGTGTGGTGTTAACTTTTCCTCTTTACTGTTTAGCCAAACTTGGGTGGGAGAGCTTTGCTTCCATTTTGTCTATGTAAGTGCATCTCTCACAGGTTGTAGTGTTGGGTGGTAGGAGGAGAGGGTTGTCTGTGTACATGAGGCAATTGCTGCATTGCCCCAGTATGCCCAGATTCACCAGGTGGACAGGAGAAATCACTGGAAGCTGACCCCTTTGGGCATGCCTGGTTTGGGGCTTTTTTTTTTGTAAAGTATAGGAGCTGTTTCCTTAGCAAGGTACTTTGCAATTATAGGCTGTTTAGTGCCTACTATTAATTTTTCCTTGTTAACAAGGAGAGTGCAGTGTTTTATGAGTTTAAGGCTTCCTATGCTTTCCAGCAGGTTTTGAGAAAGTGCTAGTCACAGGGGTGCTTAAAGGTAAGATTGAAAAGAACACTCTGCAGTGTGCACTAGAGAAGTTAGATTTAAAGTAGGTAACTTGAGTTTTACCTGTTTAAAAAATTAAGGTTTTTGTGGAGAGTTACTATTTTTTAAAAAAGCAAGATGGATTGAAAGGGTGGTCACTTTTGTATTTTGGTACTATGAAATACTGTAGGATGGCCAATAAATTTAAATAATTGAAGGGGGGAGATTTCAAAATGATGATTTTGTGATTACTCACATAAGCCAGTGAAAGTAGAGAAAAGTATATGGTCAGATTAACATAAGAGGGGGAACTAGAAAGACAGTGGTATTTTTAAAACAAAA
>NW_025060972.1:0-5296 GCF_019279795.1 Protopterus annectens | reverse complement strand
AAAAATTAAAGCATGAAAAATATGTACACAGTAAAAAATTTTAAGCACAGAACATACTTTGGGCATTATAATGACAATGTGAAGAAAGTACATAAAGATGATAGGAGGTAGTGCTTTAGCTTGAGTATTGGAAAGGGTAGAATAAGACAGGATACAGTAGGATGTTTAAAGGTAAGCAGTAGAATAGGGAGGAGGGTATAGTTACAAGATTAGAGAGAGCATTTCTTTAGTAGAATAGCTTAGAGGTGGGAGAAAGAAAGATGTTTACAAGAGTAGTGAGGAGCAGAAAGATCAGGTTGGGTAGCTGCATGAGCATAGCCTGTGGTTGGAAAGGTAGTGTTTTAGTTTAGTTTTAAATAGAGAGATGGAGGTTTGGGTTGTCAGGTCAGGAGGAAGTTGATTCCATATTTTACCAACTGAGTTGGAAAATATGGAGTTACCTGCAGTGTTCTTAGATAGAGAGGTTTGAATCAGTATTTTACTAGAGACAAGGTTTTTTAGGTTGTTGTAAGGCTTAATAAGGGTGGAGAGCATAGGTGTATAATCAGGGTGGTGAAGGGCTTTATGGGCTATAGAGAGTTGGTAGTATTCAATCAGGTGGGGTAGCTCTAGCCATCCTAGGAGGTGGAGATTTCTGCAGTGATGTGTTTTATATGGGGAGGCAGTGGCAAATCTGGCAATGTTATTGTAGGTAGATGTAAGCTTATTGATGTTATATTTGGAAAGGTTAGTATATATAGCGGAAGCATATAGTAGTGTAGAGATAAGATGAGTTCTGGCTATGGTAGTTCTAGCTTCTGGAGTTAAGAATGATTTGATTCTGTAAAGAGAACCTAATTTTCTATGAGTTGCTTTTATGGTTGAGTTAATATGAAAGTCAAATTTAAGTTGGTTATCAATAGTTATGCCTAAGAGTTTGGTTGTTTGGTCAGGGGAGATAAGGGTGCCATTGTTTGAAGTAAGAGAGAAGTTAATTGAGGGGGATTGGTGTGTAGGTAAGAAGAGGAGAAGTTTAGTTTTCTTAGGGTTTAGAAGAAGACAGTGATTAGAGAACCATTGCTCTATGGTAGTAAAAGTTTTTGAGTGAGGTCGTGTAGGTCATTTTGGTTGGAGGCAGAGCAAATGATGGTGGTATCATCAGCGTATTGAATACAAGTAGTTAGAGGTGTGGCAAGGTGTAGGTCGTTAATAAAGATGGAAAATAAAAGAGGACCTAGGATGGAGCCCTGAGGGACACCTAGAGAGGTAGGAAGAAGCTCCGAGAACCTGTTGTTCCATAGCACTGCTTGTTTCCTATTTTGAAGATAAGAAGTAAACCAGTTTAGAGCAGTGCTATCAAAAGAAAGAGATTTTAAGCGATGAAGGAGTAGTTGGTGATTCACCATGTCAAAAGCTTTTGACAGATCTACAAAGAAGGCTGATGAAAGAAGATTGTTGTTTGTTATTATTAATGGAGTGAATAAAGGTTACTGAGCCTGTGGTGGTGCTATGATAGGGCCGAAATCCATGTTGCCAGTTTGCTAGTTGATTATTGTATAGCTGGTGATTAAGTAGCTGTTTGTGGATGCATTTTCCATTATTTTGCTATAGGAGATAGCAGCAATAGGGCGGTAGTTAGAGTATTCAAAGAATCACCTCCTTTAAGGAGTGGGATGATGTGGGAGATTTTCCAGAGTGAAGGTATAGTACCTTCTTTTATGGTTCTATTAATTAGTATAGAGATTGGGTAGGCAATAGCTTTAGCTCCTAGCTGGAGATATTCTGCTGGGATTTTGTCGGCTGAGGGTGTAGAAGGTTTAAGTTTTTGAAGTAGGTTAAGAATATAGGAGGTGGGTATGGGTTTAAGATGAAATGGTGGTGGGGTGCAGTTCTGGTTACCTAGTAGAGCAGGGTCAGGGCTTTGTTGGTTGGCTAGATTAAGTATTGTAGAAGTAAAGAAGTTATTGAAAGCATTTGCAGTATGCAAGGGAGAGTCAGGGTGGGAGCCTAGTGGACTGGGAGTTTCCACTTTCCCGGGGGAAAGTAGTTTGTTAATAGAATTCCAGAATTTTTGTGGTTGTTGTTGGGAGGAACTCTGTAATTGGGTGTAAAAGTTTTTTTTATCTTGTATGATAGCTATTTTAGTCAAGTTTCTTTTTTGTTTGTAATTGAGGTGGTCAAGTGAGTCTTTAGTCGTTCGCCATTTAGTCCAGGCTTTGTTCCTACTTATTATAAGTTGTTTAGTGTTACTTGTAAGCCATTGTGCTGTCCTGAATTTCATGCGTATAGAGCGCATGGGGGCATGATGATCAAGAATGGTAAGGAAGGTATTGTTGAAGTGGTTAACTGCGTCGTCTAATGGCAAGGTTTGTAGAGGTGACCAGTTGACTAGGCTAAGTTCATGTTGAAACTGATGGGGGCCAAAGTGTTTTTTAATGCGAGATAATCGGATAAGGGGTGGTTTCGCTAGGTGTGTTTTGTGCCTGATAATGTATGTTAGTGAGTGGTCACTAAGGTCATCTGGGAGGGTTCCTGTAGTGTATTTTTGTTGGGGGGTATTTGTTAGGATCCAGTCTAGTATGGTTTCTTTGTTATTGGTTTTATTTGTTCTAGTTGTTGAATTAATGTTTTGATGGAATCCATGGAGGTTAATATGGGTAGATGGATTCATTTGTTTGCATATGTTCCAATCAATGTTGAAGTCCCTAATAGTATGTTTCTTGAGGGAGAGTGTTTGCCCCCAGTTAAGTAGGCCTTCTAATAAAGGAGGATTGTTACCTGGGGAAGATAACACAAATAATATTTATATTTTTGTGTGGATTGGGGGAGAGTTTGGCTGAATAATTTCACTTTAGTGTCATTTGGAGGGTATGATAGTTTTACATACTTCTAGTCCAGTTTTTAGAGTATGGCTACTTTTTGTTTTGGCGGTCTTGTCTTAGGATGTTATACCCGGGGATAATTTCATTGTCTTTTATAGTGGGTTTAAGCCAGGTTTTAAGGCAGAGAATGTCAAACTGTTGGACTTCTAGTAGGGCATGAAGAGCTGGGACTTTGTTGCAAATGTTTGGATGTTAAGATGAGCTAAAAGAGAGATTTGGGAGATGGGGTGTGGGTGTAGACTTAGATTTCATATGTTGGGAATTAAGGGAATGACAGTTTCAGGGCCTGGATTAGGGGGTATGTCCCCATCTTGTAATGACAAACTTTTTTTGAGTGAGGGTTATAGTAGTAGATGTGTTTTGAGAGTGTGAGAATAAAGGGATTTAATATGTGAGAGGATGGTATTTTGGTTCAAGTATGAGTTGTTATATATGGGACAGAGATAGGTAGTGAGTATAGTTGGGGGGGAGTTAGGGTGTGTTTATTTGGGATGTAACAGTAGAGCTTAGAGGTAGCTCATAGTAGGATATGATATAGGTAGTGGAGAGAGAAGTTAATACAGTTAGTAGAAGGAGTGGGAGGTGTGTGGACATGTTGAGTTGAGTAAGAGATTGTATTATTGTAAGGTATGTAGTCAGAGAGGTTGTGTGTGGGTGAGGGTGGAGAGTGTTGATGAGTGGGTGGAGACAGGAAGAGGCTGAGATTGGTGAAGAATATGGAGGGTGTGGTTATGTGGGGATAAATGTAGAGGTTGCAGGGCGGTGGAATTTAGGGGAGCAGGGAGGGCGGAGTGAGCCCATAGAAGAGCCAACAGGCAGAAACAAAGGTAGAAAAGGTCACAGAGAGGGAAACGAAATCCAGCCAGATAAAGAAGCAGGTAAGTGAGACAGTGATAGGTATGACTAGTAGAAGAATTGGAGGTGTGTTAAAAGCAGATGTACTGTAGATAGATCCACAAAGGAAGTAGATAGGCCAAGGGAAGGGAAAATGTGTGAAATGGTATAAAATTTCAGTATAGAGGCAAGAAAACCAGTGAACTTATTAGAGATGAGAGGGAGGAAGTATAATAACAAAGGGAGCTATGTAGTAGGCAAAGTTAAACAGGTTTGTGGAGGGAGGTAATGGGAGTAGAGAGCAGGAATGGAAATGGGAGAGCAGAGCTGTAGTGTGGAGGAGAGATAGTGAAAGAAATAGAGGTACAATGGCAACATAGGAAAGAGGATCTAGTTTGAAAGATAATGGGGACTGGTGCTGGCTGCTGGTAGTCCTGGGCAGGTTGGAAGGCTAGGCACGCAATTACAGAGTATAGGGTAATATCTGGGCTTTACATGCACAGCAGTCTTTCCTTTAGGTATAGGGCGATAGACAAGCTTAATGTCTGGATATGAGTAGAGGACACAGTTTCTGAACACAGTTCGACTCCGCCAGTAGGGCCAGAGTCCTATATTGGAATGTAACGAGTCCCGATAAAAGGGGAAAGTTTTCTGGAAGGGAGAGAGAGATGTAGAAGGGAGAACAAGAAGTTAATTTAAACGTCAATAAAATACTGAATTAGAATAGTTAGCTAAAGCCTTTTTAAAAAATGTCCTTGTGCAGTACAAAAACACATTATTAACATATTCCTATGTAGATGTGGCTAGTGTAGTTAACTAAGCATTTATTAAAAAATAAACATGCCTTTTAGCAGAAATAACACACGTTTAACACATTCCTGTGTAGCTGTGGTAGACAGTTAGAGCTATGCTCTAAGCTGGCTTAGTTATTTAACGCTAAACGCTGTTAACAAGCAATTTAAGAAAGCAATCTAACTCACTTTAAACACTATAGTAGTCCTCTATACAGATATACAACAATGTAAATAACTCAGGACTAAGACGGCTTAAAAGCGCTAAGCTAAAGTCACTCACTTTAAACACTATAGTAGTCCGCTATACAGTTTTACAACAATGTAAATTACCCAGGGCTATGACGACTTGAAAGCGCTAGGCTAAAAACATTACACAAGCATATGTGAATGCAGATAGCGCTATGAACATTCAGCTAGTTTTACAGAGCCATATAGTGAGAGTAATATTTAACAGCATCAAAATATCTTGCATAGCAATGTTTGTGAAGAGAACCTATTTAAAATAGAGCAACACATTCCAGCAAGTAACTATATCAGAGCTAACAGTGCAGTGTCTTGTTGAGGAGAGGAGGCTGGGAAGCAGAAACTCCGTCTCAGTGTGACCGTTAGCAGAGTCGTGAGTAACAAAACAGCAAACTATAAACCAAGCATTGATTATTCACTAAACAAGAGCAGAATAAAGTAAAACACCTCTGATAGTTCACCCAGTCATATGTTTCAGTGTAGCTGTTTACAGAGTCGTCCACTGAAAATAGTAGCTTACAAACCAGTCAGTAATCATTTTAAGCAATTGTAAAACAGATTTTA
>NW_025060971.1:0-4792 GCF_019279795.1 Protopterus annectens | reverse complement strand
CTTAGGCAGTTTACATTCATATAAAAGAATCACAATGAAATTTAAAATAACTATTGTATTTACATATATTTTTATGTATCATATAACCTAAGCAACATAACATAAGTGATACCCTATTTTTTTGTATATCCAAGAAACATTTTTTTGAACCATCACTTACTAAATAGGCTCATACATTTATACAAATGCAAACCACAACATTCCTATTTAAAAAGCTTTTTTCATCACCCATACTAAACCCTAAGTTTTTTTTTTGCTAATCAGTTAGTGATGTCCTTCATGGATGCATCTGCAGTCATAACAGCTGGGTTGTCCTGTCGTCAGGCAGCCCGTCAGTCGGCCGGATTCCAAAGTCCGGGTCCGCTTGCTGATGTCGCACTTCACCCGCGCCATCTCTGTTGGTTGGTATAAAGGCATCACCCCCCATTTTCCCAGTCTTTCTTGCGGCCAAGCAGAAGCTGTTCGCAAGTGCCGGTCGGTCGGATCCAGAGATTATTCTCAATACTACTCAAGACTTCTAAAGCTAAGTACCCGTTGGGGACTCTTTCTTGCCTCAGCCGATGTCAGAAAAAGTTAATAATTGTTTAACCTGTGGGAAACAAATACCTCATAAAGATTTCCATTCTTACTGTCTGCCTTGTTTAGGCCCAGCCCACGCGTAGCAGCCTGTTCGCCTGTGCTTCTTTCAACCGCAACGCTTAGGCGCCGGTCGGAGTTTGCAGAACAGTTTTTCGGTTCTGATTTTTTACATTATGCCGCCGGATCCTCCGACTACACTTTCTGCCAAAAACGAAAGAAAAGACCGACACTGGTCCGCGGTTTCGCTGAAACCATGGTTAAGCAAACGCGAGTGTCTCGGTTTCGGCCGAAACCGAGAAAACTGATCAAAGTACAGCTGAATCTATCTCTACATGAGGCCCCTGCTACAACTCTTGAATCGGCCTCAGAAATTTACCCACTAACTTATCAGACACCATTCCCCTGGATGTCTCTACCCCAGCACGTGGTGCTGCTAGGCCTCCAGCAGCCATGTCCATTAAGGCCTTCGCCAGGGCTAAAGCAGCCAAGACTACTAAATCAGTGCCTGTTAAACCCCTCAACCAGGCCCTCTTCTAGTTCCGAAATGCTTACTTTGGCAGAAGATTTAATTTCTTTAATTAGAGGATCTCAATCTCACCCAGACAGGGCCTCTCAGCCCCCAGATAAGAGACCTAGGGCAGAGCCCCCCGAGCCAGTGCCCACTGATGATTCTGCTGATGAATCAGACATTACTGACCAGCCAGAGGCCCTTTCTCCAATTTTGAAGATTCTGATGCTGAAGAATCCATTCCAGCTGCTTCCCACCAGAAGAATTCTCCTTTGGGGAAACCTTACATGCCATGCGAGAGCAGTTCCAATGGCAGCAACAGGATTTTTCAGATTCCAGAAAGAGACTTAGGACCTTTCTGCACCTTCCACAGCACAGGCCCTTAGCTATACCTCCTGTTCTCTCTGTGGTGGATGATGCTTTCAATGATGTCTGCTCTGCTCCAGATTCCTTACCCCCAGCCCCTGCCAAACCAGACAGATTTTACAGGGTGCCAGATACTCATCACCACCTTTACAAGGCCCCACTTGCAGACCCCGAAACTATATCCCAGGGTCCCAAGGCAGTAGCACGACCACAGCTAAAACCCTAGTCCTCCTGAAAGGCAAGCAAGGTCATTAGACAGATGGGGTAAAAAGGTTTACACTTCAGCTACTCTCTCAGCTAGAGCTTTAAACTGTCAGTTTCACATGATACAATACCAAGAGTTTATGCTTGATCAGTTAACTAAAAACTAACCACTGATGAATCTCTTGATAAGAAATATGTATTAGAAATGGTAAATAACATACAACAGGTTAAACCATTCTTAAAATGTGGCTATGATGCACTGGAGGCTTCATTTAGATCAGCCATGACTGGCACAGTGATAAGAAGGCATGCATGGCAAAAGGGAAACAAGCTTTCCCGGATCATGTTAAAGCTAAGTTAGATGCTCCTATGGATAAGACAAGTTTGTTTGGTACACCTGCCCAGCAGGTTATGAAGAAAATGGAAGAAAAGGCAAAATCGTTCAAACTGTTAAAGATTTTTTGCAGGTTCAACCCCAAGGTTTAGCAGGAACTGGCCTCCCAAAAAATTGGTCCTTTCCTGACTCCACAAGATTTAAAAGGGGGCAGGAATAGCGTCCAGAGGCAGAAACCAATCCAGAGGAGGTGCCTACAGAGGCCAGTGGCAAGGTAACAACAGAGGCACAGACACGCCACTGCCACTACATCAAAAAGCCACAGTGATTTTCCCAAAACCCCCTACCAGGGAACAAATAGCAGCTCCCTAGGCGGAAAGTTAACCTTATTTTCAAAGAACTGGCACCATAACAAAAGACAAGTGGATTTTCAAAATAATCAAGGTTACCGTTCCACTTCCACACTTTACCAGTCAAAAAAGGAATGCCAAACTACCTCCAAATCAAAAAAAGAAGCTTACAACAGATAATGGAGTTAAAAAGAGAGCTGTGGAAAAGTGCCACAGAACAAGGAAAGGTTCTACTCCAGACTATTCCTAGTTCCAAGAAAGGAAAAAGTTGGAGACCAAATTTTCGACCTGTCCATCTTAAAAACATACATCATTGTCCCAAAATTCAAAATGCTGACCCTACAGCAACTTCTTCCCATGCTGGGCAAGGAGTGTTGGCTGGTAACTCTAGATCTCAAGGAGGCATACCTGCACGCCCCCCAATCTGCAGAAGATACCTCAGATTTCTTGCAGGATCAGAGCACTATCAATTCTCAGCATTGCCCTTTGGCTTATCTACCCCGAGTATTCACAAAATGCCTGGCATCAGTAATCCTGCAGACTACAGGGGAAATTTAAATTTACCCATACCTGGCGACTGCCTGCTACAAAGGGGGCAACAAAAGCAACCTGACAACAGATTTACAAAGGGTCATTTACTTGCTACAAGCACTGGGATACACAGTCAATTTAAAAAAGTCAAGGCTGATACCATCCCAAACAAGGACATTCTTGGGAGCGGGAAATTTGGGCACAGTAAAACAAATGGCATTCCTAACTACAGAAAACAAAAAAAACTCCTCTTTACTTCTTGGCACTAACAAACTGAACAAATTAACAGCAAGAAAAGTTCTGCAGGCCTTGGGCTTCATGGCATCATGCATAATCTTGGTCCCATTTGCCAGACTACATATGAGAAAACTACAGTGGTACCTAAAGAATTTATGGTCCCAACACAGGCACAGCCTAGAAACAGAAATCCCACTAATTCCATGCTTAAAACAGGAGTTCCTATGGTGGGCTCAGGCATGCCAGTCAAACCCAGGCCTACCCTTTCACAGATGTCAAGCAAGCCAGACCATCACAACAGATGCTTCAGACCTAGGATGGGGGGCCAATGCTGGACAAATGCGTAAGGATTGTGGACTCAGGATCAACTTCACCTGCACATCAACCTAAAAGAAATGCTGGCAGTAAAACTGGCAATCCAAAAGTTCAGACCATTTCTCAAAGAGGGCCAGTTGATAAGGACAGACAACACCACAGTCATGTGGTACATCAACAAACAGGTAGGCACTCATTCATACCCCTATGCAGAATGATTTTGGGAAACTGGGGGCCCTGGCACTCAGCTACAACATCCAGTTACAGGCAATATTTGTACCGGGAAAAAGAAAATACTCTAGCAGACATATTAAGCAGAACCACATCGGATGCTCACGAATGGATGCCCCCGGGACATCTTCAAGACCATCTCAAAGAAATGGGGAATGCCTCAGATAGATCTATTTGCATCCCCCAATCACCAGCTCAAAAATTCTGCACAAGGACATTCCACCCACTAGCATGGAAAGTGGATTCCCCTCCTTCAGCTGGAAAGGCCTAACAGCATATGCATTCCCACCTCTTCCCCTTTATACACAAGGTACTACTAAAAATCAAGGAAGAACGCCCCAAAGGGTAATCCTGATAGCTCCAAACTGGCCAAGACAACACTGGTACCACTACTGAGGAGCATGTCTCGAACAATATGTGGCCAATACCCTGATGCCTTTGATGTTAACTCAGAACAACTACAGCATCATACATCCAAACCTAAAACCTGCAACTGACTGCATGGAACATCACATAGCAGCAGCTAATCCCGAACTTTCCCAAAGAGTTAAAGACATTATTCTTGAAGGCAGACCTTCAACAAGAAGGAACTATGCTGGAAAATGGAAAAGGTTTGTCATTTGGAGTTCTGAAAGAGGAAAAGATGTGTCAAACATAGATATGCCTAACATTCTGGAGTATCTGGCAACTTCTCATTCAGGCCTGTCCTACTCCTCCATCAAGATACATGCATCAGCTATTTCAGCAGAATACAGCTTTGATCCACCTGTTTTTTTACACCCCTTTTCTCAGGCAGTTCCTCAGAGGAATCAAGAATGTAAAACCTCCAAGGAAACCACCATTACCAGCTTGGGACTTAAACTTTGTGCTAGAAAAGTTGACACTATCCAGCTTTGAACCAGCAGCAACAGCAGACCTACAACACCTGTCATGGAAAACTGCTTTCCTACTGGCAATTACTTCAGCAAGGAGGGTTTCAGAACTACAGGCCTTAATGGCAGTGCAACCCTTCCTAATCTTCCACCAAGATAGAGTGTCCATGAGGACTAATCCTACATTTATGCCTAAGGTGGTATCCAGAGTGTCTTTAAACCAGGCAATCCACCTACCCTTAAAAAAAAAAAACCCCTTCCTTTT
>NW_025060970.1:0-4893 GCF_019279795.1 Protopterus annectens | reverse complement strand
ATACCAGACAGTAATTCACTAGAATGGTTTTTTCAAAATAACAAAATTTCCATGCACAGGACTTACCAATACAAATAAGCAATCAGGCAAATGCTAGCTCCATACTGCAATTTTTTGATTGAAAAAACATCAGATTTCAAATGAAGTTTCCCAATACTTTAATTTTAAGAGTGGATGGTACAAAATACTCAGTAAACACAAATAAACAAGCAAGACCTACCTTTCAGAAGCTTTTCAAGTCACTGCCACCTTCGAAGTTTGATCAGATCATCCAGGTTTTTTCAGCATCAGACAGACTGGGACTCCAAAACTACGATGATCCGAGGCTTTATAACCCTTTGTTTGTTCTTTTCTTTTCACCAGGCCCGGGGAAAATCACTTGTTTACCTTCTTATCTCGAAGTTCCAGCTTGTCCACGAGGCTTTTCCGAGGATTTATGGCTTCAACGATCTCAAGCAAGGCAGTAGCAGGAAGTCCTTCGGAGGCTGCAGGGGACCGATTTCAACGTAGCGCATCCAGGAGGTCCGTCGCGAATGGTTCCCCGTCGAACTCGAAAAAGAAAATAGGCTCCCCTAAACAGGAAGGACTGTATGGAAGCAGAAGAAACTAATTGGACTTAAAAACGAAGCTTCCTGGACATATTTGGTGGGTAAATGGCTTCAGTGTGCTATAAGGAAAGGTACAGCTGTACAGGTAGGGAAAAATACTATTGTGAATGGTCTGGTTAAAATAGAAGGGTATTGCACTGTATAGTGGTAGAATAGGGTACTTATGTTTCTTTTTCTTCTTTTCTTAGGCAGGTTTTTTCACTTTCAGTTAGAACAATGTATGTGTATGCTCTGCTCAATATGGTAACATGATGTTGATAGCATAACAAATGTTATAAAAGACTCTGGATCTGAAATGTTTAAAATGACACATTTAGTTTTTCCTTTTCTTTAGTACCTTTGCATGTATTTTATATGGACACAATTATCTAGCCAAATGCTTTGTGTAGTTACAGTTTTAGTTATTTAAAAGTATTTTCCAAGTTTTAGCAGACTTTTACCTTTGGAGGAAAACAACTAACTAAAGCAGTTAGAACATTTAAATAAAAATAGGCTTAGGATTGTCTTGCAATGTTAAACAACTTTTTTGCTTTCTCTTTATAATTAATAATTAATATTGTATATGACAAGAAGTCAAACTGTATTAATGTTATTGCTGAATATCAATAATTTTGAGGTATTAGTTAAACTGGATTCTCATAGAACAATTAGTAAATGTGTTTGACTATATAAAATATGTCCAGAGCTGTAGTTAGTTAGTTAGCAGTGTTTATTAGGGAATGTTTGGATTAAGCTTTGTAGATTTAGAGGTAGTGGTTGTAGGTTTTTTGCATGAGGTTTTCGTGTTATTTGTAGAGTTAGAATTTAGATAACCAGAGACATTCAAGGAATGTGAAAAACCTATGTACATCCTGGTCCAGAGGAATAGTGGATAGGCACTGGGTAGGGATGGGATGTCAGATTTGCTTCCAAATAATTTATGATATGCTAACATACTTCAATCTAAGTTTGTCTCTTAATATTAGAAATAGAAGTACATTTTGAAAAGCTTCATATGTGGATAATAGATCTTGGAATGTCAAAGGACTCCAGAACATGAAAAAGGAAGCTATTTTACATCTGTTCTTCCAATCAAAAGTAGACTTTATTTTATTACAAGAAACTCACTTGACTAATGATCAGTGGGATATACTGAAGATAAGAAATGGATTAGGAGATAGTGGCGGAAGGGACAACGAACAGTGCAGGGTGGCAATTATAATTAAAAACCGATACCAAGAGAAAATCTTAGATGTCAAAATAGATAAAGAGGGACGGTGGTGTTTGGTGATTCTTATATCCAAGTTCTATGATAAACCCATATTACTTATGAATATATACGCCCTTCCACTAATCAGCATCATTTTATAACTTCAATTTACTCCATTTTACAACAATATAATAACTGCTATATATTAATGGGAGGTGATTGGAATTCGTATCAAGATCCCAAGTTGGATAAATTAGGTTCATCTAAAGCTTTTAATAAACAGGCAATGATAGCATTGAAGGAACTTAAATCCGATTTCAAACTATATGACCCATTTAAACATACATACACACAAATGAAAGCAGAGAATTTTACTTTTACTCTAGTTGCCATAAAATGTGGTAGAATTGACTTTTTTGATCTCGAAGTATTGATATCTGCTGACCCATGTGTTTCTACCCAAGCACGACAATTATCGGACACTCTAAGATCACATTAACACTAAAAATAATAACATGAGTAATAGGAGACTTCGAGCATACAATTCTTCTTTAAACCCCTATTTATTGAGTGAAGCCGACATAGTGAAAGAAGTTAACGAGACACTTAAACAGTTACTTCATAACCTCCTCAAAACAGACACCCGTTGATATAGAATGGGCTACAACTAAAGCCCAAATAAGAGGATTTTTCTTCAGAAAGCTACTTACTATAAAAAATGCAAAATAAAGAACTACAAGAGTTGGAAACCAAATTAAGTTATTAGACCAGGAGTTAATGAGGAACTACAATAAACAATCAGAAACAGACTTATTAAAATGTCAAAAAGAGCTATTTTTATTACATAATAGTAAACTGTCATTTTATGAAAAGAGAAATTTAGTAAAATACGCGAATCATATTCAGACTCCCTCAAAAGCACTAGCACGCTTTATTAATCAAACGAAATCAACACTATTAATCTCAGAAATATATTATAATAATAGGACATATACTAATAAGGCAGACATTATGAATACCTTTGAAACAATATTTAATCAGGTATATGGTGACCAGCAGGTACTTTTATCAGATAAAGATAGGAAAAATTTCTTACAGAAGATTACATTCCCGAGTATTGATAATGAATCACATAGGGATTTAATTAAACCGATCTCACCGGAAGAGGTAACAGAGATAATTAAGAAGCTGAAACCTCATAAAGCCCCAGGGCCGGATGGATTGACCTCTGAATTTTACAAAACTTTTAGTGAGATTCTGAGTAGAATACTTTCACAGACATTTAACAATATAATTCAAAATAAAAATAATGATCCCCACTTTAATGCCTCAAAGACAATTCTGATACCGAAAGAGAAAAGTGATTCTAAAAACCCAGATAATTACAGACCCATTTCACTCTTGAATATAGACATGAAAATTATGACATCCATCCTGGCAAATAGGCTGAAGAGGGTCATAAATTTGATAATATCAGAGGAACAGGCAGGGTTTATAGATGGGAAACACACCACTGATAATACATTAACGCTTCACACATTAATTTCCTACGCCAAGCATAAAAATCTCAATATGTATGCACTTATAATTGACGCACAGAAAGCATTTGACAGAGTTAACTTGGTATACTTATTTGACATCTTATCATACTTTAATATACCTCAGGATTTCATTTTAACATTAAGGAAAATATATAACAACGCATATACAAATATTTTTATCAATCAAGACTGCTCTAAAAGAATACAAATTAAAAATGGTACCCGACAAGGATGTCCATTATCTCCTATTTTATTTAATCTTTATTTGGAACCATTATTCTTGCACATTAAACAAAATGTTTTTTTATAATCCCCCAATATTATATGGTATGAAGATAAATATGGCTGCCTTCGCAGATGATTTAAATATATACTGTACCACACCTGTGTCAGACACCGAGAAAGTATTAAAAGCAGTAGAAGACTTTGAGAAAATCTCTCATTATAAACTTAATTAAAAAAAAAAAACAAAATATTCCCATTAAAGACACCTACACCCTTTTCATTGTTACTATTGATAGGACAGGTAATGACTGAAGAAAGAACAAAATATCTGGGTATTGTATTTTCAACTGATAATAGAGATTTTTTTATAAACAATGTTAAGTCAACTTGGGATCAGATAACATTGGACTTGAAAAGATGGAGTAAATTGAAATTACCAATAATGGCAAGAACTGCAATTATCAAAATGAATGTTCTTCCCAGAATACTATATATCCTTAGAGCTACACAACTTAGAATCACGAGGAAGTTTTTTAAACAGCTTCATATAGGACTAGGGAGATTTCTTTGGGAACCTAGGAAAACGAGGATAACATATGAGAAACTGATGGCTCCAAAGAATAGGGGAGGTTTAGACTTACCGGATTTTGAAACCTATTATTTGGTAATTAATGCTAACAGAATTTTAAGGGCGATTCACTTTGATAGAGCCAGTCTGAAATGGGCACCCAAATGGTTGGTCCTAACTTATAGACATGTAACTGGAGTGGGAATTAATTGTAAAGCACTACCCTTTCTGAATAGAGGAACACTCAGTAAATATGACTTAATGGAACATATTAAAAGCTATGTAACTTCAATTCAAAATCTTTTTACTTCATTAAACCTACTAAAGTATATGATGGTGTTTCAACCACTCCACAAGAACCCAAATTTAGTAATTGGGAATCAATTGATAGACTTACAGAAATTCCCTCTAATAAAGGATTTAATCATACTGGATTTATACCCCTTTCTTGGGGTATCAGTACACGATATTTTAAAAGAGAAAAATCTTCCCATTTCTTATCTAATTATCATGAGACAACTAAAAGATCTGGCTATAAATTATTTCAATAACTTTGAACTTAAAGAAGAGGACTTAAATATATGCGTAATCTGTGGGAAGCTCTGTTACAGGACAAAAATATATAACTACCTCATATAAACTGATAAAAGAGATGAAATATAATAAACATATTCTCTTATCGAATTACTGGAGGAAAAATTAATATTGGTTGATGACAGCAAGATTTTGGAAGCATTTAATCTAACAAATCCCACTTAACTG
>NW_025060969.1:0-5325 GCF_019279795.1 Protopterus annectens | reverse complement strand
AGATGTTTGAATAAAACACTGGCTTGAATTGTTAAGTTCCAAATGGATCATAAAACTTGGGGCCTTGTTTCCACCTGGCCTCAATGATCAATTGTAATAATGATTATTTATGTGATGCTGTGATTGGCTAATGTGTATAGCCTATTGGTATTTAAATGACTGTATTCTGATACTTTGATTCTTTATTGCATTTTTGGTATATCACTGAAGAAGGCTCCTGGGAGCCGAAACCGGTTTGATGTGTGTAGGGTGATTTTTCATTCCTACATGGCTTAACAATAAAATCTTCATGATTTGAATTTCGCTGAAGCTCGCTGGCTTATTTTAGCCCACCACAAACTTTCAGTTCTTCAGTTGTGCAGTTCTAATATATGTGTTACATTTTGCCTAGTTTCAAGGTACATTTCTAGCTTAGGTACAAGTAATGCTGACTACGGTTTATACTTTCAAGCATCCATTGTGCTCCTTATCTAAGCTTCTAACAGCTGTGTACTTTCTCATGGCATAAGCAGAAAATCAATAACTCTTTGTTAAGTCTCATGACACTAGTAGAAATGAAACACTTCTTGTTAATTGCTGACATTAGCAGAAAATAGAATGCTTCTTGTTAAGTTTTTAATAGCTGTGCAGATTCATGCAGCGTGAACAGAATAAATGTATTAACTCTTTTAAACCTCGAATGCTTAATGCATATTACTAATACATATTTTTCTAACATTTCCCCCTATTTAAATACTTTTATTCTACTTTCAAAAATAAGCATAACCAGTTTTTTCTTCCCCTAACCTCTTCCTGCTCAGGATTTGCAGTTAAGAGAGTCATTCAGTTTAAGCTCATGAAAGCATTTTCAGTTCTTTAGCAATTCTTCAAGTTCAGCACCTTGGTATAAGGTTTCTGAGACTGAAATGTCTACAAAACTTTTAATTAGTCTTTTCATGCAGGGGATGCAGCAGCACACACATACCACCAGTAGGATTATTCCTACACAGACGGCAATCAGAATGTTCATCAGGATGCTGCCCCAACCCCCGGATAATTTCTGGAAAAAGTTCGCCAATGGATTTTGTCCTGGTTTGGTCATGGCTGACACCTGCTGGATTACCTCAAGATGGTTGTCTATCTCATGTTTGTGGTCAGGAATATACAAACAGCACTCCTCCTGGATTAAAGTGCACGTACCTCCTCTCGCCGCTAGGGTGAAGTCAAGAGCCATGCGATTTTGTACCACCACTGTTTTCATGGCAGTCAGTTCATCAGTCGCCAATTCTAGGGCAGAAAAGGTTGCACTGGACATTATTTTGAGAAGCTTAGACAATTTTCTCAGTTCTCAGATTGATTTTGTTGCTCCATATGCTGGTAATACGCCTGCCCACGATATAACAGTATCACTCAAGTCCATGTGTGACAGTCCGTTGCCCACAGCATGATGGTTTTTCCAGCCCGCATTGATTTGCCCCACTGGAGTGACAGGCTTCTTGGTTTCTCGAACATTCCGAATTTTCCCTTGAGGTAAAACTGCTGTGAGTAGTATGGCCGGAACCAGATATCCCAAAAAACAACTGCCTGACCAATTCTCAGGTAGCCATTTATATGCTTTTCTACCACATACAAAGTAACAATCTTCTACTTTAGTAGTAACTTTACTATACCCTGGCTCTGCATGAAACATTTTTTCTGTCGACTATAATCAGTTGTTATGAGGTCAGCATTATGTTTTACTTATCTGTTGTCCTATGCATCAGTTCAAAAAAATGAATCATAGCTTGTGTTGCCAATAGGAACCTGTGTTGTCAGTTTATTGTAGCATCTATAGGGGAACAGTCACATTGCAATTATACAACCCACCTTAACTGTATCATTCTTGTAAAACACACAGTCCTTCTGTCGAACAGACAAGTGCAATGCTACTTTATCGTGATGTGACATCGATGTATCATGAATTAGGTTTTCCCAAGGTCTTGTTGGCTCTAGAGACTGAAGTTAACAATAACCCCCATATGCTGCCAAAGGCTGTGTAAATCCAGCAGTTAGGAAACGTTGAAGGTCTCATACACACACATTTGATTATAGGTAGTATTGAGTTTGGGTGCCACTCTGCATTAACTCTCCACATTCAGTTCAGTTTGTGTGGCTGGGAAAGGAATAGCCTGTGAAAGATTATTGTCATTAGTACGGTCAACAGGATGATTATACAATACATCTGAAACTGTTGTTCTGCATTCCTGTTTTCTCCGACTCTTCGAATAAGTGCATCTGGATCTTACTGGATCCTGTCATCTTGCTTTCAGACACGTGTTCTTACTCTCTGCTAACGGCCTTCAGCACTGATGGTTTTCTTCACTGGGGTTAAAAGATGGATCAGTCCTGATCAGCCCCTTTGTAGCCAGACTTTGTGCTGGGCGCCCCCAATGGAAGTGAATTTTGTGTCGGTTAAAGTTCTTAACTGGTTTGCAGTGTGTCAGGTGGATCACAAAGCTAAATCCCTGGGTGAGTTGAAAGAAGCACCTGGTATAGACCTTCCACAGGTGATGACCAGATTCTTCTTCTTTATATTCTTCACCCACCTCCCGGAGATCACTGTATTCCGATGTTTGGTTTGTTCTTTATCTGAGCAGAATTTGACTGCAACAAATGTTAGAATTCGCGACTTTCTTCATATATTCAGCTAGTGTAAAATCAGCTTCTGGTCTAAGGACATGGCTTTCACTGGGGTGTATAATAAGCCCTTCCAAATAGTTTTCAAAAGAGTCATCCTTTTGCAGTCAGAACAGTCCTCATACTCCAACAGTACTTGAGGGCAAACAATACAATATTCTTTCCTGTCTCAGCTATTAACTTTAATTTGTTTTTGAATATACCATTATGTCTCTCAACTAGCCTACCGGACATGGATGGTATGCACAATGATTTTTAAAATACCAAAATGCTTACTTAACTGCTGTGCGGTTTGTTTTACCCAAAGTGTACCCATTGCCATTAGATCCTTTCGAATGCGAATCTGAGGATGATTTCTTTGACAAGTACTTTTGCTACCGTGGCTGCATCTGGATTTTTGGTTGTAAAGGCTTCCACCCATCTGGAAAACATATCTACAATGACAAGACAATACTTCTTATTTTCACATTTGTTCAATTCTATGAAATCCATGCAGATAGTATAAACGGATATGTAGTGGTGTAGGGAAACTCCCTTGCTTGGGCTTCGCGCCCTTGTGCATGATGTTTATTTGCAAATTTGACCACGTCAAACAAAATTTTTAGAAATGATTTGTAAATCCAAATACGTTGTGAACACCTGGTTCATCCTTCACCATCCCCCTGTTGAGACATAGCACTGGCTCATATAAAGATGCATATCTGAACATATTAGATGGTAGTATCGGTTTCCCTTCTTTAGAGATGTACAGCCCCTTTTAAAATTGCTCCTAGATTTTACCATCTTTGTTTTTCCAGCTTGCGCAAGTGAATGTCTGCATTGTTTTAACATTCTAAGTCTAAATCTCAGAGGATTGTAGTTCCTCATTTAAAATACTTTAGAAACTCTTGTTTTGCAGCTGTGTCAGCCTCTTATTACCTTTTGAAATCTATAAAATTTGGCGGGTGTGAGCTGTGCGTTTACAAATGGCTACTTTCTGAGGTAACTGGACAGGAGTTCTAAAATCTAAAATAAGCTGTGCATGATTTATAGGTTTGCCAGTAGATGCTATCATTCTCATTTTCCACTGTTGTGCAAAACATGTACAGTAACATGCGGCTGTCGGTAAAAATATTTATACATTTACCCTTTGCTGAGTACATGCCCGTGTCAAGGTAATCAATTCTGCTGCTGTTGCAGATAAGTTATTAATGGTAAAGAGTTTTGCTTCTATAATCTCAGTGTCAGGAAACTACAACATATCCTACTGGAACATCCTGCAGGACCCCTTTTTGAACCATCACGTAGTATGTCACCTCGGCATCCAGGGGACATCCGTGAGATCTCTTCTGGGTAGTGTCTTTTGCTCCAATTACCTGCAGGCAGCAGTGTGGTGTGCCATCTGCAGGAAATTAGGGAGCAAGTGAAGGGTTCAAGTCATGTCGCTCAATTGTCATGTGGTTGGCTCAACAATATAGTATACAGGAAAGGTACTAGCAGAGAAGACATGCCACCTTTTCTTGTAGTAAAATAATCGCTGACTGCATGAGGCACTCTCAAGTGAGGGTGGAATAGGAACTACTGAGGTAACCTGTACTGCCATTGCGGCTGCAACTACTGCTTGTACACAGTGGGGTAGAGACCATGCCACTGGGTCTGGATTGTGATGAATAGTAATCAATGGGGCATTGCTTATCCCCCATGCTTTGTTGTGTTAACACTGATGTCCTTAACCTTGCTTACAATCTACAGTTTGGAAAAAACGTTTATGGTAGTTTAGTAATCCTAGAACTATTGAGATGCTATTAACTGTTTCAGTTTGCAGAAAGCAGATTCTGCTTCTGGTGTCGACAACAAATCCTGTGCTGCCATGGAAACTGCTTATATATGAGGTCAGTCAGAGGTGCAGATTCCAAAGCATAGTTTGGAATCAGCTCGGCAGAAGTAGTTGTACCAATGAGACATCATTTCCTTCTTGTGCCCAGCGGGTTTGGTGCTTTGTGTGCTACTTTTCTGTCACCATCCAATGTTCTGCCTTCTTTGGATATTCCATATCAAAATTATTTAGCTTATTTCAAAGCTGCAGTTTATTTTTATTTACTGTATGTCCTTCAGCGGCTGAAATCGTAATAAACATATAGTATCTCTTCTCTACAATCTTGCTGGGTGGGGACCGCCGGCAAGATGTCATCAACTTTTTATAAAGTAAAATCTGACTGCCTCTTTGGTAGGGTGAATCCTGCCAAGTTGCTTGCCATTTCTTGTGAGAATATTGTTGGACTTTCACAATACCTCGTGGTAGTCGCGTATATGTATACCTTCCTGAAATGTGGTGAAGCCAATACTGGCTGTCAGGGTGTATGTTATCGAAAAGAAACGTGCTGATGTCTACCACAGAAAAATATTTCTGTTGGGGTTTCAGAAATCATTGTGGGGTGTAGGGTCTGGCACCATAGGTACCCTTATCACTGCATCATTACAACTTGAATCCTGGACCATGTGCCATTCTTATAGCCTTTTAACTAGAAATAAGGGTGTGTTACATGGTGGACTCCGGAGATTCTCTAGTATCCCTCCCCTTTAAGTAGGCTGCTATAATAGGCTTTATCACTGCTTGCCTCTGCATCTTTTCTTAAGGGATGCTACTTTGTAGTCTAAATGCTGACTTTGGCGTGATAGTTACTGGTCCTA
>NW_025060968.1:0-3317 GCF_019279795.1 Protopterus annectens | reverse complement strand
TTTATTTAAAAGTCTAGGCAAACTATTTAGCAGAAATTTCACACTGTACCACTTAAATAGGCAAGGACAGGAAATCAAAGAATGTGGCTACCCCACACCTGAATTACTGCAAATAAAAAATTCAGCAAACACTGACTAACTTCCAGTTCAGTTAATATTTCTGCAACACACAGTTAAAATCACTTTAAATACTGTATTTTTTAAAAAGAAAAAGTGCAGATAAAGGTACTTAAATTCTCTTATACGTCCAGTTGAATACAGCAAGTTCTTAGCCAAAGCTATTTTTAAGCAGAAAATATTTCACACTGTACCACTTAAATAGGCAAGGACAGGAAATCAAAGAATGTGGCTACACCCCACACCTGTACTACTAGCAAACAAAATTCAGCAAACACTTGACTAACTTCCAGTTCACTTAGTATTCCTGCCACAAACAGTTAAACCAATGAATAGGACAGAATTTTAGAAAAAAAGTACAAATAAAGGTACTTAAATTCCTTTTATGCCCAGTTGAATACAGCAAGTTCTAGCCGCCAAAGAAGAGGCTTCCTAAGCAGAAAATATTTCCTACACTGTACCAATTAAATAGGCAAAGACAGGAACAAAAGAATTTTGCCACCCCCACACCTGTAGCTCATTAGCAAATAAACAAAAAATTCAGGAAACACCACAAACTTCAGTTCACTTTAATATTCCTGCACACAGTTAAAATCAATTTTACTACCTTTGAAAAAGTGCAGATAAAGGTACTTAAATTCTCTTATACCAGCTGAATACAGCAAGTTCTAGTCGGCAAAGCTGAGGTTTTAAGCAGGTGCTGTTAATTCGTACCATTTAAATATAAGGACAGGAAATCAAAGAATGCGGCTACCTACACCCTGTAATTACTAGCAACAACAAAAATCCAGCAAACACTCACCAACTCGTTCAATTTGGTTATCTCAAAGAAGTTAAAATCAATTTAAATACTGTATTTTTAAAAAAGCGCAGATAGCTGGGTACTTAAATTTCTTATGCCCAGTTGAATACAGCAAAGTTCTCAGCCGCCAAAGCTGGGAGGTTTTACAGAAAATATTTCACACTGTAACACATCAAGGCAAGGACAGAAATTGTGCTAAGGGTCGTGGCTACCCCACACCTGTAATGCCATTTCAGCAAATAACAAAATTCAGCAAACACTGACTAACGGATTCCAGTTCAAATAATATTCCTTCAACACTGCAGTTGCAAAAATCAATTTAAATAATGTTATTTTTTGAAAAAAGTGCAGATAAAGGATACTTAAATTCTCTTTATGCATCCAGTTAGGACATACAGGAGAGTTCTTAGCCCGGCCAAAGGAAGCTGAGGGTTTTAAGCAGAAAGTATTTCACACTGTACCACTTAAATAAAGCAGGGCGACAGGAAAATCAAAGAATGTGGCTTCCCCCGCACCTGTAATTACAAGCAAATAAATAAAATTCAGCAAACACTGAGCTAACTTCCAGTTCAACCAACCTGCAGCACGTTAAGAATCAGTTTAAATGCTGTATTTTTTTTTAAAAAAAGTGCGAGATAAAGGAGATGCCAATTGCTTATCGTCCAGTTGAATACAGCAAGTTCTTAGCCACCAAAACAGGGTTTTAAGCAGAGAAAATATTTCCGCACATGCCGCCAAATATGAAGGCAAGGACAGGAAGTCAAAAGGAACCTGCCCTACATGTAATTACTGGCAAATAACAAAATTCAGCAGAAACGCTGTGAAGCTAACTTCCGAGTTCACTTAATATTCCTGCAACACACAGTTAAAATCAGATTTAAATGCTGTATTTTTTTTGAAAAAGTGCAGATAAAAGATAATTAAATTCTTATCACGTCCAGTTTAGATACAGCAGATGGCGACAGCTGAGGTTTTTAAAGCCAGAAAATATTTCACTCCTCCACCATTTAAATAGGCAGGACAAGGAAATCGACAATGTGGCTGCCTTACACAGTTACTATGGAAAATAACCAAAATTCGAAAAGCAAACTGACTAGCCGAGTTGACTTAAATATTCCCTGCAACTACAGTTAAAATCAGATTTAAATACTGTATTTTTGAAAAAGTGCAGATAAAGGTACTTAAATTCCTCTTATATACATCCAGTTGGAATACAGGAAGTTCTTAGCTGGCAAGCTGAAGGTTTTAAGCAGAAAATAATTAAACTGGGCTTAAAAGGACGAAAGCAAATCAAAGGAATTATTATGGCTTTACTTTCATAGCAAATAGCAAAATTCGGCGACACATTCTTTTCGAGTTCACTTAATATTCCTGCAACGCACGATTTTAAAAATCCATTTCCAAACACTTTGTTTTAGAAAAAAAAGAATTGCAGATAGGAAATATAAATTCTCTCTTATCTAAAATCCAGTGAATACGTATGGATTCTTTTGCAGGCCAAAACTGGTTTTAAGCAGAAAATATTTCACACTGTACCCTTAAATAAGAGGCCAAGGACAGCAAATCAAAAGAATGCGGCTGCCCCCACACCTGTAATTACTAGCAAATAACCAAAAATTCAGCAAACTACTGACTAACCCGTTCATGCAGCACCCACGGATTAAAAATAGAAATTTTGACGGTATAGTTTTGAAAAAAAAAGTGCAGATAAAAATTACACCCGTTCTCTTATAAAGTCCAGTTAAGATACAAGAAGTTTCCTTAACATTTAAGGCTAGAAATATTTCTGCTTACCACTTAAATAGGCAGGTTGGAAATCCAAAGAATGTGGCTACCTCACCTGTAGTTACTAATAAATAGCTTAAAAGATTCGAAGCCATGACACTTTATTTAACTTCGCAATATTCATACAGCACGGATTTAAAATCAATTTAAATACTGTATTTTTTTTTAAAAAAAAGTGCAGATAAAGGTACTTAAATTCTCTTATACGTCCAGTTGAATACAGGAAGTTCTTAGCCTGCCAAAGCTGAGGTTTTTAAGCAGAAAATATTTCACACTGTACCACTTAAATAGGCAAGGACAGGAAATCAAAGAATGTGGCTACCCCTACACCTGTAATTACTAGCAAATAACAAAATTCAGCAAACACTGACTAACTTCCAGTTTAGTTAATATTCCTGCAACACACAGTTTAAATCAATTTAAATACTGTATTTTTTTTTAAAAAAAAGTGCAGATAAAGGTACTTAAATTCTCTTATACGTCCAGTTGAATACAGCAAGTTCTTAGCCGTCCAAAGCTGAGGTTTTTAAGCAGAAAATATTTCACACTGTACCACTTAAATAGGCAAGCACAGGAAATCAAAGAATTGCTCCCCACCCCTTTTTAAAAAATT
>NW_025060967.1:0-4360 GCF_019279795.1 Protopterus annectens | reverse complement strand
AAAATTTGCCGGAGGTTAGACTGTGCCAGGTTAGTGTTTGGGAAGCGTTGAATTATAAAATGCCGCGATGCCCCGCTCCCAAGAAGCGCAAGGAAAAAACAGCAAGCCTAGGGTTGATGAACCGGCAGTCCCGGACGCCGGTTCTTTAGAACTCAGTGGAGCCAGAGGTTTTGCCAGGAGTTTCCATGGAGTCTCAGGCAGAAACTTTACTGTTACAGGATGTGCCTTCTCAGGAGGTAGGCCAGGCTGAGGGGCTTCTCAGGTAACTGTTCTTCCCTCTCTTCCCAAGGTTAGAGCCTCTCCTTCTGTTGCCAAAACTTCTTTGAGAGGTAGGCCTAGTTCAGCTTCAGTGGGGCTTCTCCTAGCATTTCGGTTCTGTACCTAAGAAACATATGCTTAAAATGGCAGAAGATTTGATTACTATGATTAGAGGTTCTATGCCCCCTGATAAGAGGCCTGGGGTGGAACCGAGTTTGATAGTTTTGAACAGTGTTCAGAGGCTTCAGAGTCTTCGGGAAGACTTGCAGGAGTATCCTACTTATTCTGATTCTGATGTGGATGATTCCACTCCACAGCTTCTCCTCCTGAGGATTTCTCATTTTCGAGACTCTGCATTCCATGAGGGAGCATTTAAATGGGAAGGCCAGGATTACTCTGATTCCAGGAAAGGCTTAGGGAATTCTTGTTTTACCCCAGCATAGGCCCTTAGCTATTCCTCCTGTGTTGAATGGGGGGAAGATGTTTTGCAGAGGCTTCCTAAACCCAGACTCTTTGCCTCCTGCTCCTGTTAAGCCTGATAGGTATTATAGGGTGCCAAGCTCATAAGTATTTGTTTAAGAGTCCTAGCCAGAAACTATTTCTAAAGGGCCTAAAGGTGTTAAGCTTCTGTGTTAAAAATCCTGTTCCCACTGATAAGAGGCAAGGGCTTTGGATAGGGGGGGAAAGAAAGTGTATACTTCTTCCACTCTAGCCATGAGCATTGAATTGTCAGTTTCACATGCTAAAATATCAGAATTATCTCCTTTCACAATTAAAATCTAAGGTGGATGCTTGGGGAAGGTATTGAGTGTAAAGAATTGCTGGATTTGGTTCATGTGTCTGAACAAGTGGGTAAGCATTCTTTGCAATGTGGTTTTGATGCTGTACAGGCCTCCTCGAGGTGGCTGCTACTAGTTCTGTTCTTCAGGCATGCCTGGTTGAAGGATCAGAATTTAGCTGAGCATGTTAAGACAAGGATTTTGGATGCTCCTTTACAGTCTGATGTGTTGTTTGGATCCTGTGGAAGCAGTTTTAAAGAAAATGGAGGACAAAGCTAAGTCTATGCAAACTGTTAAAGATTTTTGCAGGTGCAGCCACCAAGTTTAGTAGAAATTGGCCTGCTAAGGTGGACATATCCTGCTTATGATTCCCAGTCTAGGGGTAGGTCTAGGCGTGGTAGGGGGAGCTCAGGGTTCTTTTAGGCCTAGAACAGGGAGTTCACCTGCTCAGACTTCTGGTGAGGGCAGGGGTCAGTCCTTTCGAAACAGACCCAATGACCTGTCTTTTCAGCTGCCAGTAGATTCTCTGGCAGCTCTTTGGGAGGAAGACTGTCTCTTTTCAAAGAAAATTGGGATTTAATTACTCAAGACAAATGGGTGTTGGATATCATTCACCACGTTACAGATTTTATTTCCATACAATGCCTTTCAAAGGCATGCCGGGTTCCTCCTCCACAAAGAAAGAGGCTCACAAGCAAGTTTCTCAGTTACTCCAGATGGGCCATTCAGCCAGTCCCTGTATCAGAAAGGGGCCTAATTTTATTCTCCTGTTCCTAGTACCAAAGAAGGGGAACACGTGGAGACCAATTTTGGATTTATCTTCCTCAACACTTTTCTGGACATTCCCAAGTTCAAGATGTTGGTTAAACAGCTTTTACCTCTGCTGGGCAAAGATCACTGGATGGTAACTTTAGATCTCAAGGAAGCTTACCTTCATGTGCCTATAAGGCTAAGTTGCAGGAAGTATCTGGTTTCGAGCTGGAAATTCTCATTATCAGTTCTCTGCATTGCCCTTTGGCTTATCTACTCCCCGAGTATTCACAAGGTTCTGGCTCCAGTGATAGCTTACTTCAGGCTTCAAGGAATTCAAATCTATCCTTACTTGGACGACTGCCTGATTCTGGCTCAAGAAAAAGGGAAAACCTTCTACAGCATCTGGAATATGTCATAGCAGTGCTAAGATGCCTAGGGTATTCTGTGAACGAAATAAAGTCAGTCTGGTACCCTCTCTCAAGACATGTGCTTTTCTGGGTGTGCTGAGACTGAATACAAACCAGATGGCCTTTTTAACCCCGGACAAACAAAAGAGTCTATCCTTTACTTCATCAACTCTCATCAGTCGTGCTGACTGCAGGACAGTCCTTCGCTTATTGGGGTTCACTTGGCATCTTGTATTCTACAAGGTGCTTCCCAATGTAGGCTTCTGCATATGAGGGAAGCTACAATGGTATCCTCAAAAATGTATGGACACAGCACTGCCTTGAGATTTGGACACTGTCATTCCAAATAATACCTTGCCCTTCAAAAAGGAATTTTTGTGGTGGGCTCAGGAATGTCACCTAAACAAGGGACTTCTCTGTGACCCGGTAGGCCAGAGGCAGTCAGATTTTAACGAGCAGTTGAATGCCTCGGACATTGCCCAGGAGCTCATCTAAATGGAGAAGTGGATACAGGAACAAGTGGCCTGCTGCCAGACTACAGCATCTACATATCAACATGAAGGAGATGTTAGCAGTCCAGTTTGCATTAATGGCTTTCAAAAGGGTTACTTCTTCAGGGCAGGTGTTGAAAGTTCTGGTTTCAGAACAACACAACTGTCATGGTACATCAACAAGCAAGGGGAACACATTCTTATCCTCTATGCGGGCAAGCGCAATGATTTTACTTGGAGACTGCGCTAAAAAACGTGCAACTAATAACATTCAAGGCAAGGTTTCTACCAGGGCACAGAACTCCTTAGCAGATGTGTTAAACACGAACAAATCCTTGGATCCCCACAGTGGAAACTGGATCTTCATGTGTTTCAAAAAATTGACAGTGTCTTGAGGAACTCCAGACATGAATCTATTACGGCTTCCACTAAACCACCAGCTACAGTATTGCACAAAGGGTTTCATCACACAGCTTGGAAAGTGGATGCTCTGTCTTTCAGTTGGAAAAACCTTCATGTGTATCCCTTTTCCCTTTTGCCTCTTCTTCCAAAGGTACTATTAAAGGTCAGACAAGACAGGCCAAGGATGATTTTGATAGCTCCAGATTGGCCTCGCAACACTGGTACCCACTACTACGAGTCTGGTAAGGAAGCCTCCATGGCCTTTACCTCTGATTCCTCATCTGTTATCTCAGAAGGATGGTCATCTGCTCAATGTCAAGCTTCACTCTCTTCATCTAACAGCCTGGCATATTCTGTGTTGAAACAGCAGGTCTCAACTTCCTCAACAAGTTTTAAATGTGATTATGGAAGCTAGAAGACCTAGTACAAGGAAAGTGTAGAAAAATGGAAGAGATTTTATTTTGGAGTACAGCAAAGAATTGCAGGTTTCTGAGCCTAATTTGAGTGTGGCTCTTCAATATTTTCTGAGTTATTGGACAAAGGTTTGTCCTTCTCTTCCATTAAGATTCATGCTGCAGCGATTTCAGCTCATTATGATTGTGACCCACCATTGTTTTCGCATCCTTTGTTCAAGCAGTTTCTTAGAGGGCAAAGAATATAAGACCCCAGAGCTCCTACTCCTGCTTGGGATCTCAATTTTGTGTTGGAAAACTCTACAACCTTTTGAGCCTGGCCCACTGCTGAATTGAAATATTTGTCATGGAAGACTGCTTTTTTGTTGGCTATTACTTCTGCAAGAAGGGTGTCTGTGATGCAGGCCCTTATGGCAGTAGAGCCATTTTTGATTTTCCATAAGGATAGGGTATCATTCATAATCCTTCCTTTATGCCTAAGGTGGTTTCTAGTGTGGCTTTAAACCAAGCTATTCATTTGCCTACTTTTTTTGCAGACCCCAAAATAAAGGGAAAAGATTTTGCACACTTTAGATGTACACAGGCAATGCTATTATTTAAGCAGGACTAAGGATTTCAGGCAGTCTCGCAGTTGTTTGTTTCTTTTGCTTTGAGTTCAGGGCAAGCCTGTGTCAAAACAAACTATTTCTAGGTGGATTGGCTTTTGCATTGCATTTTGTTATTCCCATCATGGCAAGGAGATTCCAGCATTCCCTTTACTAGGGTATGCCCCTTCAACAATTTCTAAGGGGGGGCAACTGGTTTTTGGGCAGCCTTGGGTTCTCATATTTTCCAAAATTACCCTTCCCATCACTTAA
>NW_025060965.1:0-5199 GCF_019279795.1 Protopterus annectens | reverse complement strand
GGAAATTTCCCCAAAATGCTATGTTTCACTCATGTATTATTTTACCTGTAGGTCTTTTCTCTCACAAGTGAGAAGTGTGATTTGGTAAGAGAAGTGTGTTGTGGCTCATTATATGTCGTCTCACTCCTTTTTCTTTCAGCCAAACATTGCTGAGTGCTGGTTGCTGTTTTTTTGCCACCTCCTTAGTCTTAAAACTCCCTCAAGTCTGCTGGAGGTGCCCTGCAATGGCTTTTCCTGCTTGATGTGTTTGGATGCTGCCTGCTCTTATTATTTTTTTCCCCTTCCCCTCCTCTCCCTCTGGTTTTGTTATTATTCCTTATGTTTCAGTTCTTCTCCCAGCAGTTTTGACAGTTTAGTTAGTATCAGCTGTATTTGAGTAGTGGCGGCCACTCTGTCATGATGCCATGATCGGCAGAGCCCTGGCGATCACCATCTGTTAGATGTAGTCCTTGTTATGTCTTTTCTAGCTGGCTGGCATCTCAATGGTCATCAGTTTGTGTGCTGACATCACGCATTCTAGAACCCCACATTACTTTCTTTTGGTTCGCCTCCCAGTGTCACAAGCATAAGATGGCGATTGCAGCGCTCGGTGGCGAATTTCTTCTCAGTTAGTATTGCATGTGACCTCCATTCTTTTCATTCATTCATTCATTCAGCTGAAGGTCGAGAGAAGCTCCAACTAAAACATCTATTTCCCCTTCTCTTTGGCTATCTTATTTTCAGTCCAGCGTCACAGGTCATTTTCAAGTGCTAACCACCATCCCCACGTAGCTATGAAAAATGTATTCATTCACAGATTATGTCACTTTATTCAGTAAAAGAGAAATGTGCTATGCAGTTTTAAGCTGCTAAAGTCAAACTGCCATTTGAAATACCAGTAGAAGGAATTATGGAAGTCACATTCACCGTCTTAACCCTATCAACCTGACTCCTATTTTACAACAGGGTAAGTGACCGTCTTCCTCTTTGGTGTAGTGGTGAGTACCCCGTCGCGCGTGACACCAGGATTCGATTCCCTGACGGGAAGCATGTGATTTTCTTTGAGTTTGTCTCTCATCAGAACACTGGATCATGCCTGCGAACTATTAATAGTTCTATTTATTTCTACGGTACGGGTATATTCCATTCTGATAAACCTCCTTTACCTACTGCATTAGCTGGAGGTAAGTGACTTTAACCAGACCTTTGTCTCTTTGGAACAATGGGCAACAGCATTTTGTTTGGTTTGACTCCTTAACAGTCCCCTTGATCAAATTGCAGGTTTGTTAACTAGCTGTCAGCCCGCCGCCACAAGCTTCCTTGCTTTTCTTCTTGTCACTGCTTTGCGAGTGGGTACAGCATACAGATTTTCAGATAGTCAGCCCCGCCTGTAGTGCTGTAGCTCATCATGATGTCAGACCTAGTAAAAGGGTAGCAGCTCAAAGCAACTTGAAAGATTGCTGTTTCGACATTCTACCGGATCTCCTCAGTAACCTCTGTAAATAAGCTCCTACACTGTTCGTAGCGCACATTTTTAAATATATCTTCATCAATTACTGCAGATGTCATGTATTCCATTTATTTTGCAGCGCGGTTTCACTGTATACGTCTTAACATAGGAAAACTGACTTTTGAGATACGGTTGTATAAGTTTAGTCAAGGAAGTCACGGGCCGGCATTACTCAGGACTTCAGTGCACCAAGATGTATATATATATATAATGCGCATCGTGCCATTATGAGAAATCTTTCAACCTATCTGCCTCGCCATCTACAGCAATAGCTATATGTATGTATGAATAGGAAGACAGACAGCTAGCTGGCTTGCTAGCTAGAGACAGAGCGAGATGCTTCGGAGGCACATGCGTAGGTTCTGTAGTGTAGTGGTTATCACGTCTGCTTTACACGCAGAAGGTCCTGGGTTCGATTCCCAGAGGAACCATTATGCCAGTGCAAGATAAGAAGATTAGGGTAGGCATGACAAGGAATAACAGATTCGATTCCGGGAACTAAATTCATGGTTTGAGATACCTTTTAATGTGCCTAAGGTACTTCAGATAAACTACTTCAATTAGAAAATCCTGCTCTGTTGTGTGGCAGTATATCAGTTGATGTATGGATTTTCTCACAGAAACAACTGTCAACATTTTGTAGATTAGAAATGTGTTCAAATGCACAGATGTAGAGATATTTTAAAACGGCACTCTTTTAGTAACGCTTACAAGGTGGTAGGTAGCCACCATAACGGTCATCCAGATTCCTCAGTGCCCAAAGTGCGGTCTGAAAAAGGGTGTATAAACCGTTGGGGCAAGGGTCTCTGCAGTAGCAGAGGCAGCATCCCAATGCGGCCCACCAACCTTTCAGTCAAGGGCTGAGGCATTTGCCCCAACCAATGCGCATCACAGAGGCGTCGGCTAACCCCTGCAAAGTGCAACAAAAGGAAACCTCTCCATTGCACTACAAATTCAGAAACCAGAGATATTAACGCGGTAAGATATCGTCATCCCCCTGGTGATATTATGAATAAGCTTTGTGTTAATCCAACGTGTAAAATGTCTGTTGCCCGTTGTATGTCATGTCTCATTAAACAAGTTAAGAGGTATTACAGAAAGACTAATGCATCATTTTGCAGTTGCTGCACAGACTGCAATATGGTAGAGTGTGCATCGACACTAGGCAGAGTGTTGCGGGTGCCCAGTTTAGGTTCTCCGGCAGGTTGGGTTTGCAGAGACTGAGCAAGTTTATGCATCCATAGATGGCTGTCACCTGTCGGTGGGTAAATATACTGCACAGGAGGTGACAAGATCGCTGGGTATTGACTATAAAGGAAAGCGTAAGGCAGGATAGGAGGCGAATGAAGTCAAAGTGCCAGTGGAGCACCACGGATGCTTACTTTCTTTGAGAGTTAACTATATCACAGGTGGCAGAGGACATCAACTAAACTGGCAGAGCTGCGAGAGAACAAAAATGTCAAGGCACTAACTATTACGTTATGACGACATGCTTACCTTCATTGGCAACGGGTATCATCCTGGCGAGATGTCCAGATGTAGAGGCATCCCCTCAGTAAGTCTTGGGAACCAAAGATGAAGCACTACAGGACAAAAACACCATAGCCCGGACAGGCTGACATCGCGTAAAAACCTGGCTTTCAAAATTCCTAAGACAACCTGGGAAGACAGTGAAATGTAACATGGGGAGTTAAAGCATGGCATTTTGGGTATGCTAATCAGCTAATAGGTGACGTGTCATTTTCCAATTCTTTTTGCCAGTTTTTCAATTAAAGAGGTTGACCGCTGAGCAGACCTTACACCTGAGCCGAAAGGGCAATCTGTTTATTTGACAAACTGAAAACAGTAAGCACTGAAAACCAAACCTGTTGTACCAGCTCATTAGCATGCCCAGAATGTCATGCTTTACCACGCTTTTTTTGTGGTTTTACTTGTAGTTCTTTCTGTCTCTGTGATGAAAGGGATTTGGAAAGAGGGAAGTCGCCCACATTGTGGCTCACTGCCAGGCGTCGTCATACCTTTCTTCATTTTCAAAACATTGCTGGAGTTTTTTTTGTTTGTTTTTGTTTTTTTGTTTGTGCTGCTCGCGTAACTTAACAAACTCCTGCGTCTCTTATCAAAGGAGGCCCGGCCAGCATATTAGTTTTTTTTCTCCTGGTTTATTTGGATATTTGTCAGTTTTGATATGTCTTTTTCCCTCTAGTTTTTAAGTCAAGCTGGCGTCTGTGTCTAGCAATGTCTTTCGATCCACAGCAAAGATTTTTACACTTTAGGTAGTATCAGTTGCAGCTGGTAAGGTGGCATCACTCCACTCTGTCATGATGACACGCTCATTATGTCTTCTCCTTGCTGGTCGCCAATCCGTTATGATGCAGTCAACTTGTTATGTCTTTTCTTATTGGCTTTGGCATGCACAGAAATGGTCATCGGTTTGCATCCTGATAATAGCATTCTAGAACTCCACATGACTTTCTTGCCTGCCATGTCCTTAGTGTCCCACAAGCACTTAAGACACGAACAGAGAGCAGCTTCAAGAGACAAAGACTCTCTTGAGGGTTAGAACATTCATTCATTCATTCATTCATTCATTCATTCATTCATTCATTCATCAGCTGAAGGCGAGAAAAGCTCTTAGAATTCAAAACATCTATTTCCATCTCTTTTGGTTGATATCTCATTTTCAGTCCAGTGTCACAGGTCATTTTCAAGTGCAACAACTCTTCCGCATATTCGCTATGAAGGCTGTATTCATTCACAGATCACCTCACTTTATTGGTAATCGGGAAACTGTGCTATGCAGTTTTTAAGCTGCTAAAGTCTAACTTGCCATTTGAGACACCAGTAGAAGATTATGGAAGCCACAGTCACCACGTCTTAACCCTATCAACCTGACTCCCAGTGTGCGGCAGGTAAAGCTGACTGCCTTCCTGCGTTAGTATAGTGGTGGAGTATCCCCGCCTGTCCGCGGCAGGAGACTGGGGATTCGATTCCCGACGGGGGCATGCATTTTCTTTTGGTATGTCTCTCATCAGAGCACGGAACACGTCTGTGAACTATTAATAACCTATTAATACTTCCTATCGACTCATTAATTTCTACATAGTGCGTGGTTTCGATTCACCCAGACAAACCTCCTTTGATGACTGCATCAGATGGAGCCAAGTGAACTTAACCAGACCTACCGATGGGACAATGGGGGCATTTCAGTTTAGAACGACTCCTTAACAGTCCCCTTGACTTGCAGGCCTGTTAACTAGCTGCCAACCGTCTACCACAAGCTTCCTTGCTTTTCTGTCCCACTGCTTTTTCAGCAGTGGGTACAGCACTCAGATTTCCAGATAGTCAGCCCCTAGCTGTAGTGCTGTAGCTCAACATGGTGTCGGACCTAGCTTTATAAGGGGTAAGGTGCAACTCAGCGATTTGAAAAGATTGCTGTTCTCGACATATTTCAACTTCTACCGGGTCATCTGCGGCTCAAGCTGACCTCTGCTGTAAAATAAATTTTGCCCTCACTGTTCAGCGCACTTTAAATGCCATATTCATTAATTACTGCAGATGTCATGTGTATTCTATTGAGTTTGCAGCGTGCTACACTGTACACATCTTACATGTGGAAACTAACTTCCAGCTATTTTGCATAGGTTTGAGTCGAGGAAGTCATGGCTGCAAAGAGTCGATAGACCAGTGCAGGCCGCATGTGTATGCGTGGA
>NW_025060964.1:0-4534 GCF_019279795.1 Protopterus annectens | reverse complement strand
AAGGGGGAAAAAGGGGGGGGAAAAAACCAAAAAAAAAACCCAAAAAAAAAAAATTTTCAGAAAAAAAAAAAAATTTATTTTCAAAAAAAATTTTTTTTAAAATTTGGGGGGGGGGGGGGTTTTTAAAGGAGGAAAAAAAAGGGAAAAGGGGGGGGTTAAAAAAAAAAAAAAAAAAATTTTTTTAAAACCGGGGAAAACCAGGAAAAAAAAGGGGGAAAAATTTTTTTTAAAAAAAAGGGGTTTTTAAAAAAAATTTTTTGGGGGGTTTTTTTTAAAAAAAAAGGAAATAAAAATTTTTTAAAAAAAAGGGCCCCCAAGGTTTGGGGGGAAATTTTTTTAAAGGGGCCTTTTTAAACCCCCAAAAAAAACCATTTTTTTTAGCAAAAGGTTAACAATCCCCCTTGGGCATATAGAAAAGCTCAATTTTGATGTAAACCCATATGTCACAAGATGGGTTCAAAATGGCTCAAAGGGAAAAACACAATTGAGTTTTTCCCTGTAGATTTGCCTCAAAAGGTGAGAGGGTCATTGGGTCTTGTTTTATTTTTTTGAAGTGCAGGAAACATGGGGTTGTTGAAAAAAATTTTCAGATACTGCAAATGGGCACCATAATTGACATATCAGACACAGACATTCCAGAGATTCTTTGAAATGGATAATGGGCCAGAGCCATTTAAGCTAAATGCCTGTAATATACCCCTTTTTAAAAAAAGGGAATTTAAAATTTTAAATATTAATAAAAAAAAAGAATTATAATTAAAAATTACATAATTTTTAATAATTAAAGTGGGTTTGGAAATTTAATTATATATAAAATTACATAGATCAAAAGGTATTGTATGTATTTATTATAAAATATTATAACCCAAAATTGAATGTATAGACACCTGCAGCAGTTGGAAAAAAAAGTTTAAAAAGGATGGGGTCAAACATATGAAAATTTTTTTTGGGCTGAAGAAACTCCAGCTCTACAGGATAACCCCCGCTCAGAGGTGATCTGTGCCTGAAAAAAGGCCATGTCCAACCCGAATTAAAAACATGCTCCACCTCAAAAATAAACCACCCGAGCCTGAGAGCAAGAGATTTAAACCTCAACAGGATATAAAAAGGGGGCTGGGGGGGTTCATCAAGAGACCCCCAAATATGGAACAGAATCCCAGTCCATGTGAGGCAGAGCCCCCACTGATTGTTCAAGAGAAATCTTGACAGTGGATGGAGATCAGGTTTAGGGAAAATCTCTGTGTCACTGCTGGACAGAGGCAGCAAACCAATGGGTATAGTTTTATCCTTGGGGGGAAAGCCCAAATCTGGGAGGCTTATAAATGCCCTAGGGGAGAAGCCTGATGAACCTATGAATATAAAACACAATTTCCTCTTTTATTTAGAAGTGAAACCCTTCAAAGAGGTGGGCTATGTAGAAGGTCTTTTTAACCACTTTGGCAATGTTTTTCAAAGGAGAGATTTTATCAATTTGGGCCCCCGGGCCCCAATAACTTTCTCTGTATTTAGGGTTTTATGTGGAAATTTTGGGACATTTTTTTAAAAGGGATGACAACATTTTGGCATTTAGCAAACCATGGCGCTGGAAGTTATTTCTTGTAGCCCTTTTTGAAGGTTTTTGTGCAGCTGGAGAGTTGTTTAGCATTTTGCAGTCGTCAATTTGAGAAGTCCCCCCACATTTGCTGTAGGAAAAGTTTTATGAAAAGGGGGTCCCAAAAGTAGCCATTTGATTTTAGCTGACTTTAGCAACTCTACCTGTTTCTGTTTTTGAGATTTAATTTTGTGACATGGGGTTTATTTTTGCTATAGCTTAAGATGAGGGGGTTTTGGCAAATGCCTTTCAAGGTCCAGAAAACTGTGTGGACTACCTTCCCTTCATCTAGGTTTGGTGACTGTTTCAAAGAAGTCAAAGGTTAAAACAGGATCTCCCCTTGACAAACCCAACGGGGAGGATCAGTGTCTGTAGGCCCCCAAGTCTTTGTTTATGGCTCCATGATGATCCCCCATACCCTTTGGACTAACAGTGGGCTTATAAGTTTAGGGCCCAAGAGGCTCCACCTTTGGGGCCATTTTTCCCATTCTGGGGGAATATCCTGATAGGCTGAGATTGAAGGGAGAGGGATTACTTCCTCTTGTAGTTCATGAAACCAACCTGGGAGCCATCTGGTCCCATGGAAGCAGTTTTTTTCAACAGCCTTCACCTGAGCAAGATTTTTAGGCAGTCTGGGGATGATATTGTCTTTTGGGGTTTGCACTGAACCTGTCTGCCCGGAAACATGTCTGTTTCAGTGTTTTTTGAGAATCAACTCAGAAAAGTCTGGGGGTTGCATCCCAGGTTTCTAACATAACTGGGCCCTTTTGAGTCTTTGGTGTCCTGTGCAATTTTTCTGGTTGGAGGATTTTTTGAGGGTGTAAGCTAGAGATCAGAGATGCCTTTTTTAGGATTTTTTTATCATGTAGTAGTTTCCCCCTTTTGTTGAAGTTTTTTTAATGGAGGGGTTTGCCTTTAGATTTCTTGGGTTTTTTTTGGGATAGAGATATGCATTCCTAGATGTGAGAAATTTATGGATTTTGCAGTTTGGGCTGTAGTTTCCACTGGCCTTGAAGGATTATGTTTTTAAAAGGGGAAGTTGCAAAATTTTTACTGTGGTTTTCTGGGGTTGTTATGTACATCCCGTGAAATTAAATTTTTGGGCTATATTAAAAAATATACTTCTGGTGTGGACATATATGTTTAATATAATATGTTTTTCTTGTGGGGGGGTGTGTTGTTGAGAGTTATATATTTTTATATATATATATATATATATATATATATATATATATATATATATATAAATGATCTGCATATGTAATATATTTGTGTTAAAGCTGAAAACAAAAATCTCTAAGATATATGATGAATAGTGATGTGGTGGCTTTTATAAGGAGAAACACAAAAGGGTGTGTAAGCATGTATAATTATCAAAATGCAATTAGACACTGCCACTGTCCCGCAAAAGTCTCCATGGAACATATTTTTGCTTGTACATGTATTACTGTTTGCACATAGTGCTTTTCAGCATGGTCTACATCACGTATGATCACACACTGGGCCAGTAAGTTTTCACGTAAAAAATCAAGAAATACATACCAGCAAACCTGTTATTGGAATCATGTAATTAATAAGACATGTGTAATTTTTGGCATAATGGTAAACTTAAACAAAAATGTGTACATGGGCTTTACAAGACTTCGATAGTGAGGCAGCAGTGATTTGAGTAAGCAGATGATACCTGAACCTTAAGCAAGTCAAATTAGTATTTTTCGTCCATTAACTATTCTGTTTACAGCACTTAAAATATTGTGTGTATTTCAGGCAAACAGGATAGCCCAGAGAAAGTAGGTAGTTTTATTTGACAAGCGTGTTTCCAAATACTCTGAACTATGCATCCCTGTTTCATGACAGGAAGCCATGGTGCTGCATAAATAAGTGTCCCACTGTTAGAAAGAAAAGGCTAGAACTAGGAAACATTGGATGAGTCAAGTCTCCTGTGGTGAGGTGTCAATCAAAGCAACAACAGGTCAAATTACTTTTAGCACTTTGACAGCTTGGGAGGGGAAGTGTGAAGGGGGAGGGGAGATGATCTAATGAACTACGGCTCAGGCATCACAAAAGAGTGCAAATTAAGATCTCTGTAAAGAAGAAGCAGTAAAAAAAGACTTGGAAAGTCTGTTCTCTGGCTTTGTCTCAGTTAGTTTTTTTAAGTAGGCATTTAACAGCAGGATATTTTAGTTGAAATTTACAGAATGAAAAACCCTTGTGTATGCATGTAAAATGAATGCAGTGACAGAAGTTTCTGAACAAAAAAGGCTGTGTGATGTAATGTGTTAAGGACAAACACTGAATTCTGGGATACATGGAGGTTTACAAAAATGTTGAACTCTCGGCAAGATGCTAGACCCCATGTGGCTAGACTCTTAAATTACATATAAAAATATTTAAAAACCTGTAAAGCGTCCCAAAAATATTTAAAAACCTGTAAAGAGTCCCACAGTGGGGTTAAAATATTGGAAACATCTAAACATGATGAAATAAACATGTTTTTTTAGTCTGTGCATGCGGTTCTCCTTTAAGCTTATTTCTCTTCTTGTGTAGTCAATTTTGAGTTCTCAGCCAGTATTTTCCTAGAGCTGAACTACTGCATTTTGGCTTATATTTTCTCATTGTTTCTGATCTGTGGGGGTTGAGTTAGCCTTTTGGAGTTTGCATTTCTAAGTCTATAGAAACCTCCTTACATGATTTTATTTTACTGCTATCGGCATTAGTCAGTTCAAGGTGACATTGAACTAACCCTCTTACTAAAGCTGTGTCCTAAAGCAACAAAACCAAGACATTCATCTACTGGCACAGAGACCATTTAAACTGCATTGTTCCTTTTACTTCTCTCTTACATTAAGTCACTGATTGATTGTTTTCTCTGTCTCTTGACAAGCTTTCAACCTGCTCTGTTCACCCTCACTAATGCTCAGGCTCATTCCTTACCCCCCAAAA
>NW_025060963.1:0-5466 GCF_019279795.1 Protopterus annectens | reverse complement strand
CCTCCACAATACTCACTTCCAGTATGCAGCATGCTATCCACCTTGCATACAGACATATGCCACACTATGCTGTTGGACATGCTACATGTCCATAGCCTGATCTGAAAGACATACGTCATGGACAACCATCGTCCCACGACTAGGATGGCCACATGCTGGACAGATCCCTGTGCCATACCTGTGACATACTCTCGCCATACCATGCAACCCTGTCCACATAGCTGCACATATCATCCCTGCCATACATGATGTGATGGCCATATGGTAGATGTAGTATCAACTATCTGTATCAGTAATGTGTCACTGATGTCCCTTGCAGTGGCATAATGGGTGTCTGATACAGCTAGTAAACCCAGCCTGTACATGCTATAGCCGATAACCTTACCTGCGAAGGACGTCTGACTAGCCATTGTCCCATGTCTATCACATATGCAACACAGGTGATCCGTTGCAGGATGTTGAACAGCTGTACAGTGCAGTGTAAATGTCTATGGCAAAACAGATGCATGTACATGTTTCCATGCGTACTTGGTGCATTGTCACTGCCCAAGTCCATTAATGCTGTGTCTGTGTTGATATGTGACATATACACAGCATCAAGGTCAACAGCATTACCGTGGATACATCCAGGCATGTACAGATAGGTAAGAACACCAGTGCAGGCAAACAGACATGCCCACATGAAGACAGACATCACATGCAGTAGGAACACTGAAATGAGGTGACACACATATATGGAGATGATATCCAATGCATAATGGATGTTACATGTGTGAGACACATACATGCCAGTCATGTCAGTGTCATGATGATTTGCAAAGATAACTGTGCAGATGTACTAGAAATGTATGTGCAGCACTATCACTGTACATGTCTGAAAATGTGACCTGTCACCTTCATCATGTCTTACAGATAATGCCTCATACACGCCTACCAGCATACAGCCAACAGGAGGATGATGTCCTAATCCCGTACCTTCATGAGAACCACAAGGTGTTATTTAGCCATGTGCCACAACACACACAGCAGCGGGACGACCTGTGGTAGGATCTTCACAGAAGGGTCAACGAAGTGGGTGGCCACAACCGCACCTACCAGCAGGTGCACAGACACTGCACAGGCTTGATACATCATGCAAAACAGCGTGCCACTGCAATCGCCAGGGAACAAGGTGGAACAGGTGGTGGGCCACCAACCCAGCCTCCACTCACACACACAGAGGAGCTACTGGCCAGTCTGGGGACACCCTCGGAACAGCTCCCACAAACACTAGCTGCCATCGTGGAGGTGGGTGTCTCCCAACCAATGAGCCTGTAGTTGCCTGGTAAGTCAGTACTGAACATGTGGCCAGTATATCCCATGTATGTGCATGTGTCACTGTACATCATGTAATGTAACAACATATGCAAGGCATGTGGACACACATGCTGCATACTACAGTATGCTACAATGTGTATGCACCATACCTCTGAACTGTACAGGTATTTGCAGAATGTCCAGATGTCTGCCTCATATTGTCAGTGTGTTCCCCTTAATATCTGTCCCTTTCTGGCAAATAGTGGAGGATTGGAGTCATTAAATGATGACAAACATTTGTGTTTACGACTGCACATTCCTTGTAAAAACCATGTGCATGCAAACCTATTATTCTAGCAACTTTCTAAGTTTTTAAGAGCAATATTTAACATCTGTCCCTAATTGTCCCCCATCATAGTAGGCTTTGTCCAGATTTATTTTTCTAAGAGGTTGAGAGGTATGGTATGCAACACGTGCTTACTATATGCTATTGTACAGGCAAATGTGTTAACTTGCACAGTGCACCCTGTGGCTGTCATACAGTCATGGATAATGTTCATACTGCTGTGTCACCCCTATACAGGTACCTCTGGTGTGCTGCACAGACAAGAGTCCGTTGCAGGTGAGACTGTCATTGGAATCAGGCATGTCAAAGCATAGATCTATTCGCCATGTGGCCATTTAATACTTGTACACATGATGTTCATTCCAGACATGATACACAGGTCGCATCACCCATCATCCACACAGGCCATCCATGTGCAATATATACAAATGAAATGACACACAGACATGAAACCACAGTATTTGTCATTGCTACATGTGTGTCCAGCTGTGCATACAATGGTGGGGGTGTTCTACAATGGAGGCATATGTACTATACAGTGGAACAAAATGTGTGGTACACAAAACAGTACCACACAGTGAGCAGTGATATGGGCAGCCCACAGGCCTCACCATTGTGTTATATACCCCTGCAATGGGTTCACACATTGTGATGTGCCATCTGACATGTCTCAGAAATGTAGTGATTTGGCTGCAATATTGTCACACTTTCCCATAACCCATATCCCACATACCACACATACACCTGTTGTCTGCATAGCCCTGTGGATGGTGACATATCCAACATCTATGGCTGTATGTCATATGGGACAACACAGACATGTGTGATAGACAGCCATCACACACATAAGACTAACACATGTGCACACATGGCCATGGTGGATGGCCAGAGACACGTAGCCACACAGTAGATGTGATGTGGATACACCCTGTCTCACTTTGTCCACACATGGTCCAATTACAGCCCTACTAGACCTATTGTACAGGTGATGTGGTATGCTGCACATCTTAAATGCCTGTGCACAGCTAGTGGAGGTGTCACTGACATCTACCTCATAAGATGTGTTGAACATGACGCCTGTGTCATAGCATGACAGTAGTCACCTCTACAGCTTCCACTGATAGTGACACCAGGCCACAGATACTGTACATTTCCCTTGCTGCCGTAGGACATCACTGTTAGCTGTGCACCTTGTGTGTGGTACATCAATGTCATGTGTGAAATGGTGACGTGACAAGTCCGCTATGTGTGGACATGGTTGCCAGGCAGCTAACACTCTGTAGTTATCGTGCAGGGGTGTCATCTGTATGTCCTCCAGTGACCTGTCACATGACACAGCATGGTTTGGTGTGGTGTGTATACACCTCAGCATCGTGGGTCACAATCCACAGGTATGTCATGGGTATGCATGCAGTTCTGGATATGCAATGTGTACACATTGTGCACTGTTTAGCAATATAGATGCCTCATGATGCCATGCAATGGCACAGTGTCTGTACATCACTCTGTACAGTAATGTAGATGGCTCACAGCCCCCTACCATGCCCATGCACATTTGCTCAACATGCATTCTATCTGTGAAAAGACACGGACACCACTGCACGATACCCTGTACGACGCTGTACACATGTGTCAGAGCACCATTAGGTTGCGACACGATGCATGTTACACGCACGCCAGCAGATTACATGTCAAGGTCATGTCAGCCATGTACTGTTATCCCGTTCTGGTCCACATGGTGGTCACGAGATGCATGCATACTACCACGATCGTGAATTGCATGGCTAATGATGACACCTGCTTGCTGTAGTGCTTTTCCAGGGTATGCTTACAAACACTATTGATGTCTGGAGCCACATTTGTCAGCTGTATCATTGCCATCCTGCATGCCATTCGTCATATCACATGCATGGTGTGTCAGTGTGTGCATGTCAGTGTGCGTGTGTGTATGTGTGTGTGTGTGTGTGTGTGTGTGTGTGTGTGTGTGTGTGTGTGTGTGTGTGTGTGTGTGTGTGTGTCAGTGTGTGCATGTGTCAGTGCCTGTGTGTCGCGTGTGTCTATTGTAATCTAGGGAGTCTTTCTTGCATTCACACAGGTGATGAAAAGCGCATTCCTCCTGTGGTCCATCTGATGTTGGGGTGTCCCCACAGATGCTAGCAGTGATGAAATATAATGAGGTACAGGCAGGTTTGTCAGGGGCTGAATCTGTGCCAACAGTTGCCATCCAGGATATGTCCCACTCTTACCCACACACAGTTCAGCTGCATCACCAGTGGCCATAGAGGAAGGACAGTCAGTGTCTGTTAGCACTGAACAGGAACATGTGGTGGCTACAGAAGGCAAACCCCAACACCATGGTGTCAGTGTATTGACTGCAGATGTGCCACAGGCATGTGGTCAGTGCTGCTCGTGAGAGTGGACCTCTTCAAGACATTCACCTGCAGGACATAGCGCAGCAGCTGGAATAACCAGACACATGTTCCAGACTGTAATGGTGGCACAGGCACATGCCAAACGGCAGAACAGAAAAGGGCAAAGGCTGCAGAGGGTTACTATCCATACCCTAAACAACAACACCCAGGCATTGGCAGGTGCTCAACAGCAGATTGCTGATGTTCTGGACAGGCGATTGGGGGACATGGTCAGAATCCTTGACCATGGCATGGCAATCCACAAGCATGAGCTGTCTGTGCTGGAACATCTGGTAGAGTGAGGCATAGGCCACATGGACATAGGCCAGCTAATAATTACCCAGTGCGCAGGTCAACATGAGCGTGCCACCTCACATGACCTCTCCCATAGTGCCAGTAGCAGTGCACCTGGTGGTGTGCTGTCCACCAGGGCATTGTGCAGTCACGTGACGTGGCTCCCGGATGTTCTCAGCTGGACACGTTCCAGTGTGGGGCTATGTGTTAACGACAGTAGCCATTCTGTATCTCTGTCTGTTAGTGCCCGTGCAACCTCTGGCAGGCATAGGACACGTGGCTGTGGCCGGACACAGTGAGCTGTACAACCTGGTCTGTACAATCTGGAGCTGTTGATAATACCCTTGTGTAGGCCTCACAAATGACAGAACTGTGTGCACACATACATGCACACAGCAAACACAACTGTAGGGCTCCACAACACCCACATGCATACTGAACAGACATGTCCAATAAAATCACCGGCCCTTACCCACACACATGATGTCATCCATTGGTGCAGCTTATTCCCCTGACAAACATTATCACCCTGTGCATATGATGAAGCCTGTGCCGCATCCCTATCATCCACACCATCGGTGCAGGGATATGTTATATGATCTGATGCACAGGGTGACCAGAATAGTGAGAGGTGTATCTTACATTACTTGTGTATGCATAGTGAGGGAAGTGCATGTTGCATTGGTTGTGTGTGAATAGTGAGAGATGTGTATATGACATTGGTTGTGTACTGTCGACATGCACCAGACATACCATGTAGTACAGGTGAAGCATTCATTGTGATATGTTCACATTATGTGTCTCAGTTACAACAGTAACAGCATGTTGGTAATGATGCCCTGGTTCCCTCCTATGGTGTACAGGCACGTGCCTACAGGTAGCAGTGTTTGCAGTCCCCCATGTGTAACTGTGGAGTACTCACAGGCACGTATGTCAATATCAGCATGCTAAACGTACCCTCAACCTGACTGTTGGAAAGTCTAACATGACACAGATGTCCGCACATATACTGCACCTGAAGCGTGTGTTCAGTTGAACAGACTACAGTGGCCAGAGATGTGACATACATACCAGAAAACATTACAGGGGTTGTACACAGGAAAGGCCCCTTTACAAAGG